>NW_025859278.1:0-2387 GCF_002878395.1 Capsicum annuum
AGACTTGGCTCAAAATGTAAAGAAATGATGGTGACTTTTATTTTGATAAATGACATAAAAAGACAAAAAGCATGAATATGTAAATGAAAGAAAAGGGCAATGTCCCATATTCAAAAAGAAAAACTTATCTGAATACGACAACCACCTCCAATGATTATGATATGCATTTTGGATTGAGCTGCCTGATCTTCCTATCCAGACTCCCTATTTATTGTTGATTTTGTGCCTTTTGCCGTTGAGCCGCTTCTTCAAATCCATTAGACTCATACATCACATTCGATTGACGTCATCTTGAAAGACTTTCGTCAACAAATCTCTTTCTTTTCACTTTTTGCTTTTCTCTTGAACTCTCCATCGCCTTACGGTGCCCGTGAGGGTTTTCACCAATAAGACTCTCTCATTATTATTTCTCTTCACTCGCCATCGCCTTATGGTGCCCGCAAAGGTTTTCACCAATAAGAGTCTCTCATTTTTGTATTTCTCTCAACTCACCATCGCCTTATGGTGCCTGCAAAGGTTTTCACCAATAAGACTCTCATTTTTATTTTCTGTCAACTCAACATCGCCTTATGGTGCCTGCAAAGGTTTTCACCAATAAGACTCTCTCATTTTTGTATTTCTTTCCTGATTTCTTATGCTGAGGGAGACAAGCGGTACTTCACAATGTACCATCATATCCATTGTATGTTTAGCCTTAACATTATCAAAAATTGATCTGAAGGACTTTCTTTGGTTGTAACTTGGCTTTTGGTTAAGGTTAGAAAAGATGGTAAGAGGCTCAAACGATACTTGAAGTGGGGGTGGGACTTACAACTTTGGAATCGACTTAAATAACACATTAGATCATGCCCCAGTTTTGTTGACAGGGTGAATCTTAAATCTTTATTTGGTTAGAACGAGCCCGAAATAGGGCAGCCTACGTATCTCACTCCCGAGAGAGGAGAATCAGGTTGGACGTAGTTCCGTCAGCTTGTTCTTTGTTTTGATTTGATTTCAATTTTTTTTTATTTTCGACCTCTTTCTTTTATTCTTATTTTCTTGACATTTATCTTTGACTCTATTTTGATTCCAAAAGAGGGATATGAAAGAAAAATAAAATGAATCTCAAACGGGTAAACAAGGGATGACACAATGTTTGATAGAGGAATAAAATGCCTTCATCATATCAATCTTCAAGAATGCAAGTACTAAACATGCAATAAACTCTTCAAAGGATCAAATATCATACATAGTATCTTTTGACCGCATCAGTATTGATAGCCATTTCTGCCATTTTGCCTTCAATATCTGTCAAATATAAGGCTCCATTGGGCAACACTTTCTTCACAACAAAGGGACCCTGCCAGTTAGGGGAGAACTTGCCTTTCGCTTCAACCTGGTGAGGAAGGATACGTCTTAATACCAACTGACCAACTTCAAAATTCCTGGGACGGACTTTTTTGTTATACGCTCGAGCTATCCTCCTCTGATACAACTGGCCATGACACACAGACGTTAGCTTTTTTTCCTCAATCAAACTTAAATGTTTCAGTCGGGTTTTTACCCATTCGTCATCATCAATCTCTGCTTCTACAATGACTCGGAGAGAGGGAATTTTAACTTCTGCAGGGATGACTGCTTTTGTGCCATACACCAATAAATATGGAGTTGCCCCTGTTGAAGTACGAACAGTGGTGCGATAACCTAGCAATGCAAATGGCAACTTTTCATGCCACTGTCTAGACCCTTGTACCATTTTTCACAGAATCATTTTTATATTCTTATTGGCGGCTTCTACAGCACCATTGGCCTTTGGGTGATATGGAGTAGAATTTTGATGCGCGATCTTAAACTGTTGACATACTTCTTGCATCAAATGACTTTTGACATTGGCAGCATTGTCTGTAATGATCATCTTAGGAATTCCAAATCTACAAATGATATTGGCATGAACAAAATCTACCACAGCCTTCTTTGTCACTGACTTGAGAGTTACTGCTTCTACCCACTTTGTGAAGTAGTCAATGGCTACCAAAATGAACCTATGTCCATTTGATGCCTTCGGCTCAATTGGTCCAATCACATCCATTCCCCAAGCCATGAACGGCCATGGAGCGGCCATTACATGCAACTCAATAGGAGGAGAATGTATCAGATCCCCGTGTACCTGACATTGATGACACTTTCGAACAAACTGAATAGAATCCCTTCCTATAGTAAGCCAGTAATAACCTGCTCTAAGAATCTTCTTTGACAAGACATGACCGTTCATATGCGATCCGCATACTTCGGAGTGTATTTCAACCATGATTGCTGAGGCTTCTTTTGCATCTACACACCTTAAAAGTCCCAGATCTGGGGTCCTCTAATACAAGATTTCCCTACTTAAGAAAAATCCACTAGCCAAA
>NW_025859279.1:0-1380 GCF_002878395.1 Capsicum annuum
CACTGAATGTTCAGTTACTTCCAAAAGCAGATCTAGCAGTCTAAATCTGGAAAATAAACTATCTCAGACCAAGAAAAGGATAAGTAAACCTAGTCAGAGAAACAGATCACGTAACCTGTTGCCTGCATGGGCTATAAGAAATCTGATTCATTCATTTACTCATAAGAAAGGACCCAAGCTTGTTTGAGTGCCTAAATTTAACCCCTAATTTGTTTTATAGGTGAGAGTGAAAGGAAGCAAGCAAAATTTGTACATGGATAAAACTTGCTCAAGGCATAAGACTAAAAGAAAATAAAGTTTCTTTCACTCACCACATTTAAAGGGGGAATGAATTATTTGAAAGATGGCCAGATTTGTAGTGCTCATGTAAGGAGGAAGTAAGGGAGGTTTAAAAAAATGAAAAAAGAGGATGCCTGTGAAACTGATGTGCATGCATAGGAACATGTTGTACCACCTGGTTCAACTGTTGTACAGACTGAGGGCATATTGATAGGGGGAACATGTTATACCACCTGGTTCAACTATTGTACAGACTGAGGGCATATTGACAGGGGGAACAACAAATTAAGAAATTGATGCATTAATAACACCAACACAAACTGATGATAATTTTGTTGGTAATTCATAAAAATTGGTGTTGTCACAAGAATCTTGAGATATCTCAAGGGAATCAATGACTTAAGACTATGGTATTTAAATGAAAGTAATTTCACTCTTGAGGGCTATAAAGATGTTGATTATGTGGATTACTTAATTGACTGAAAATACACCACTATCACTATGTAAATAGCATTTAAAAAGAATATGTTAGACTTGGGGATGATTAAAATTGCATGAACTCCCCTCAATGATTGACTAGAATAACCATTTTTCTTTTTGATCTTATTAGCTAAAAGTTATTCTATTCAGTCTTGCACATTTAGTTGTGTGTCCCAATTCCAGATTTTTTACTTTTCTAACCTTATTTTGTATTAGATTGTGCAGAAAAATAGGTACAAGCAAGCAATTGTGACCACAAAATTTTTCTTATCAGGTATGTTCTACACTAACATAAGCATAGGCTGTCTAAGTTGAAACAGTTGAGCACACCTGTTCAATTCCATACAATTCATCCTCTCATTGTCTAATAAAGATAATGAATTGGTTGACCAAACTTTCTTTGATTCTGTCAAAATGGTTGTGAACTAATATGTTAATCCTACACCAAAAATTCCTTGTTCTCTCTCAACCAAAATATCAGTTGTGTACCACGGATTTTTCAAGCTTGATCATCAATCACATGCAGTATATATTTTCTGAGAAATGAAAAAGGGTATGCTCTCCTTTTTAGTTGCTAATTGGTTATTTTTTTGGGTACTTCTCAGTCCAAGTTCAGGTTTG
>NW_025859280.1:0-2162 GCF_002878395.1 Capsicum annuum
TATCCATCATTTAAGTTTCAGACTCTGAATAAAACATAACATTATTACTTGAACAAGTAAAATTGAGCTGAGGAATAATATGCTTATTCACCTTGAAATCCTTACAATAAGCGACATTTAAAAAGAAAAAAAAATAGAGTAGAGGAAGGGAAACAGAGAGGAAATTATAATATGGTGAAATCCTTACAACAAGCGATATTTAAAAAAAATAAAAAATAGAGTAGATGAAGGAAAAACGGAAAGGAAATTACAATATAGTGAATCTAAGTATAAATGTGGACTTTTTTCTATTTCTATTATATAGAAGAGGTGGTTTCAACCGTCTCTCGTACGATTATCAAAAAACCTCTTTACTCCCACTTAATTACATATCATGCCCCAATATATAATAATTCAATTATTTCATCATAATGATTTAAATATTTAATATATTCTATTAATTTATATTAATTAACTATAACTACATATTGGAAGTAAAAATTTTTTATTTATTTAATTGTCCATCAAGTTCAAAACTAATTTGTTACCACAAATCACAATAATTAATAACTTAAAATATTAATTTTTATAGTAATAACATAATCAATCACTCTTAATTAATTATTATGAGTCATCTAGATATTAAGAAAATAAATAATATTTAATAAAAAATAAAATAAACATAAAATGCGAAATTAACTCTTGATGTTTTAAATTAAATTGTCGTCTTTTAAACGATGATTTTACTATATCACCCCTTATTATAAGTCATTTATGTATTAGAAAATTAAGAATAATAAAATGATATGTCAACATAAAATATTTGATTGATTATTAAAATTATATTAGTGCCACATAAATTGGGACAGGACAGAAGAAGATATAAAGCAACATATATTATTTGAATTTGAAAATGAAATAAAAAGTACGGTAAATAACGATAATTAACAAAAAAAATTAAAAGTTGACTGATTTCTGCTTCAGCTGCTTCAATCGTGATTTTAATGTATCACCCGTAATTAATTATTATAAGTCAATTATGTATTGAAAAATTAATAATATTGAATCCATGATTTTACTATATCACCTATAAGTAATTATTGTAAGTTATTTATACATTAAAAAATAAATAATATTTAATTAAAAAATATAAAATAAACATTTATGACATGTCTGATTAAGTTGCTTCAATCGTGATTTTATTATATCACTCCTAATTAATTTTTATAATTCATTTATATATTAAAAATTAATAATTTTTAATAAAAAAAGTAAAATAGACATTTATGACATGTCTGTTTCAGCTGCTACAACCATAATTTTACTAAATATTGCCCCTAATTAATTATTATAAGTCATTTAAATATTAAAAAATTAATAGTATTTAATAAAAATAAAATAGATATAAAAATGATAAATTAACTCGTGATGTTTTAAATTAGCTTGACGTCTTATATGAGGTCCACTTAAATTTTTCACAAGTATTTTTTATAGTAATTTCGTTATGTCACTTCTAATTAGTTGTTGCAAGTCATTTAAGACATTTATGCTTCGCTGCTTCAGTCGTGATTTTACTATATCACCCCTAATTAATTATTATGGTCATTTAAGCATTGTGTCATATAAGTTGAAACAAAAAAAATATTATAAACCACAATGATAAAAAATTTAAATTATTTTTAAAATATAATTGGCTATCGTCGACACAAAATTCTGGGCAAGGAGAGTAGCATATATTATTCAAAAATTACACAAAAAGTATTATAAATTACAATAGTTAACAACTTAAAATATCTAAAAAAAAATTAATTTGTTATATATTTCAAAAAAATTACATGAAACAATAATTAACAAATTAAAAAATTTAAAAGATATTAAATATTTGGTCGACTCTTGAAATTATATTAGTGTCACTGAAATTGGAATAGAAGAAAAGTATTATAAATTACAATAATTAAAAACTTAAATTATTTTTAAAATATAATTGACTATCAATGCCACAAAATTTAAACAAGAAAAGTAACGTATATTAATTTAAAAATTACATAAAAATTATTATAAATTACAATAGTTAACAACTTAAATTATCTAAATACATATTAAAATAACATATGTTGAACACATACTAGATTCCGAATGAATCCGCAATCCTTTTATTAAAAAAATTTATTTAAATATATTAA
>NW_025859281.1:0-1115 GCF_002878395.1 Capsicum annuum
TATTTACCAAAAATTTAATCTCTCCACACTCAACATTGTCTACTTCTTTTTTAATGGCTAAAAATGATCTACCAACAATTGTTGGAACTTTATGATCAATTGAACAATCAAGGACAACAAAGTCAACTAGAAATATAAACTATTCAATTTTCACCAACACATCATATAACACCCCAATCGATTTCTTGGTTGAGCTATTATCCATCAATATTCTCATAGTGGTAATCTTAGTAGTACCCAAACCCAACTTGCAAAACATGGAAAATGGCATAAAGTTAATTTTTGCGCAAAGATCAGACAATGCTTTAGCCTATTTAACTATCACAATGGTGTAAGGGATGGTGAATTTACCCAAATCTTCCTTCTTCAATACTATTTTGCTTAACATGATAACACAAAAATTATTAGTCACCTCTATGGTTTTGCAATCTACAACTAGCTTTTTTGATACCAAGTCTATCGTGAATTTAGCATGCCCCGACATTTGTTACAAAAAATCCATCTACATAATATTGATGGATAGGTTGCTAAATTTCTCAAGAAACATCTTGAATTTGGCATTGACATATTTCTCTTGAGCCTTTGTGGGAAGAGGAGAGGAATTTTAATTGATGGCAATGGCATAATTTGACATTTATTCACTTTCTGGTCATCACCTATAACCACTCTACGAGGATCTTCTCTTTTACTCTCGTCTTCCACTACCTTCGGTTTCTTACCAATTGCTTTATTGGGCTTACGAGACTCAAAACTTGGATTATCTAACTACTTCTTTTTCATATTAGCTTAACCATCACTTGCCTTATCATTGGAGTTTTCACAAAAATCAACAACCTTCTCATGAAGGGATCGACCACAGATAGTGATGATAGCCTCGATGTGAGAATTATATTTTGGATTGGAAACTGCGTTACTAGGTTTTTTGTCTCTTTGTCTAGCCTTAACACGTGCTGATAGTCGATCCATGACCAAGCCGTAACATAAAAAGAGTAAAATTTGTAAACAAAAATACTAAAAAATACTGATATTTTTATGCTTTGGTCAAGCAACACTAATACTATATAACTAAGCTGGGACTATAACTGAAACTATATCTGAAACTGTGGGAGGTATCA
>NW_025859282.1:0-5867 GCF_002878395.1 Capsicum annuum
GAAAAATCCATGAGCTATAACCCACGGTTCTTGGGTGGGCCTGGGGCCAGGCGTGTTTTGGGCAAAAAATCGACTGAGGGCCCCTTGGTAACTGAAGAGCAGCCTAGCATGGGCCATTAAGGTTGACGGGGCCATTTAGGTCATCAAACAGGTGACACGGTGTGAACGGGGTAATTTTGGGCGAAATCGGTGGGCTATAGCCCATGGTTCTAGGGGTGAGCCCGGGGCTGGGCATCTTTTGGGACAAAAATCGATTGGAGGGCCTCAGGTAGGCTAAGGAGCAGCCTAGTATAGGCCGTTGGAGTTGACGGGTCCATTTGGGTGGTCAAACGGGCAAAACAGCACAAATAGGGCATTTTCGAGCCAAATCGATGTGCTATAGCCCACAATTTTGTGGGCGGGCCTAGGGCTCAAGCATGTTTTAGGCCAAAAATCGACTGAGGGACCCTACGCATACTGAGAAGTAGCCTAGTGTAGGTCGTTGGGTTTTGTAGGGCTATTTGGGAGATCAAACCGATGAAACAATTTGAACAGGGCATTTTCGAGCTAAGTCGATGTGCTATAGCCCTCGATTTGGGCGGTTGGCCCAAGTCACAAGCGTATTTTGGCCAAACATTGATTAAGTCCCCCTAGGTAAGCTGAGGAATATCCTAGTGTGGTCCATTAGGGTCGGTGGGGTAATTTGGATGCTCAAATGAGCAAAATGGCACGAACGGGGCATTTTTAAGCCAAATCGGCGTGCTATAGCCCATGATTCTAGGGGTGGGTTGATGGCCTGAACATATTTTAGGCCAAAAATCTAATCAAGCCCATAAGAAGGCTGAGGAGTAGCCTAGTGTGGGATGTTGGGGTCGGCGAAGCTATTTGGGGTGTCAAAAGGGCGTAACGATGAGAATGGGGCATTTTTGAGCTAAATTGGTATGCCCACGATTTCGAAGGTGGGCCCAGGGCTCGAGCGTAGTTTGGGCTAAAACTTGATTGGGGGCTCCCAAGAAAGCTGAGGAGAGGCCTAGTATGAGTCATTGGGGTCAGTGGGGAAATTTGGGTGGTCGAATAGGCAGAACAGCGTGAACAGGGCATTTTTGGGCCAAATCAGTGTGCTATAGCCCACAGTTCCAGGGGTGGGATCAAGGCCCGGGCATTATTTATGCCAATAATTAACCAGGAGTGCCCAAGCGGGTTAAGAAATGGCCTAGTATAGTTTGTTGGGGTCGGCAGGCAATTTGGGTGGTCAAACAAGCGAAACAGCATGAATAGGGAATTTTTGGGCTAAATCGATGTGTTATGGCCTACGGTTCAGGAGGTAGGCTCGGGGCTCAGGCATATTTTAGGCAAAAAATTATTGAGGGCCCCCAAGTGGGTTTAGAAGCAGCGTAGTGTTAGTTGTTGGGGTCGGCGGGGCCATTTGGGTGGTCAAGGGGGAGAAAATGCAAGAACGGGACATTTTTGGGCCAAATAGGTGTGTTATAGCCCACGGTTCTGAGGGTGGGTAGGGACGGAGCATATTTTTGGCTAAAAATTGATCGAGGTCCTCTAGGCAGGCCAAGAAAAAACTTAGTGGGGCCATTGGGGTCTGTGGGGCCATTTGGGTGGTCAAACAGGTAAAATGGTGCTAACAGGGCATTTTCGAGCCAAATTGGTATGCTATAGCCCATGGTATCGGGGTGGGCTCGTGGCTCGGACAATTTTTATGCCAAAAATTAGTTAGAGCCCCCCTAAGCAAGATGAGAAGTAGCCTAGTATAGGTCAGTTGGGTCGGCGTGGCCATTTGTGTGGTCAAACGGGTGAAACAATATGAATGGAGCATTTTTGGGCCAAATCAGCGTGATATAGCCCACGGTTTTAGGGGTGGGGCTAAGGCTCGGGCGTGTTTTGGATTGAAAAATTTATCAAGGCTGCCAGGCAGGCTAAGGAGCAACCTAGTATGGGTAATTAGGGTTTGCGAGGCAATTTGTATGGTCAAACAAGCAAAATGGCATGAATAGGGCATTGGCGAGCCAAGTCGATGTGCTATATCCCACGATTCTGGAGGTGAGATCGGGGGTGTTTTGGCCGAAAAATCGACCGAGACCTCCCAGGTAGGCTGAGGAGTGGCCTAGTATGGGCCGTTGGGGTTGCCAAGCCAATTTGTGTGGTCAAATAAGCGAAATGGCACAAACGACACATTTATGAGCCAAATTAGTGTGCCCTAGCCCACGATTCTGGGGGTAATCCCAGGGTTCGGGCATATTTTGGGCCAAAAATTGATCGGAGGCCCATAGTAGGCTGAGAGCAGCCTAGTATAGGTTGTTGGGGTCAGCGGGGCCATTTGGGTAGTCAAAGGGATAAAACAACGAGAACGAGGCATTTTTGGGCCAAATCGATGTGTTATAGCCCATGGTCCAGGGGTGGGCACAAGGTCTGAGCGTGTTTTGGATAAATATTAATTGGGGGCTTCCAAGCAGGCTGAGTAACAACCTAGTATGGGCAGTTGGGGTCGGCAAGTCTATTTGGGTGGTCAAATGGGCGAAACTGGGTGAATGGGGCATTGTCGGGCCTAATCGGTGAGCTATAACCCATGGTTAAGAGGGTGAGCATGGTGCCCAGGAGTATTTTGGGGTGCAAATCCACTGGCACCCCCAGGCAAGCTAAGGAGTAGCCTAGTATAGGCCGTTGAGGTCAGCGGGGCTAATTAGGTGGTCAAATGTGCAAAACGGCACAAACAGGATATTTAAGGGCTAAATCGATGTGCTATAGCCCATGATTGCGGGGTTAGGTTCGGGCCCCAGGCATGTTTTAGGCCGAAAATTGATCGGGAACCCCAAGATAGTTTAAGAAGCGGCCTAGTATTTGTTGTTGTGGTCGGCGGGGCCATTTTCATGTCCAAATATGCAAAATGATGTTAATGGGGCATTTTCGGGCCAAATTGGTGTGCTACAGCCCATGGTTCCAGGGGAGGGCCTGGGGCCGAGCGTATTTTCGGCCAAAAATCAATCACAGGCCCCCAGAGAGGCTAAGTAGCGGCCTAGTGGGGCCTGTTAGAGTTAGCGTGGAAATTTGGATCATCAAACGGGAGAAACGACATGAATTGGGTAGTTTCAGGCTAAATCAGTATGCTATAGCCCACGGTTTTGGGATGGTCTAGGGACTCGAGCATATTTTGTGCCAAAAATTGATCGAGGTCCCCCAGGCAAGGTGAGGAAACGCCTAGTATTGGCCATACAGGTTGGCGAGACCATTTGGTTCGTGTTGAGATGCCACGGTTACAGGGGTAGGTCGAGCCGTTTGGTTGGTCAAGAGGGAGAAACGGCATGAATGGGCCATTCTTTGGCCAATTAGTGTGCTATACCTCATGGTTTTGGGTATGGGCCCGAGGCTTGAGCGTGTTTTGGGTAAAAAATTGAACAGGGGTTACCATGAGGGCTGAAGAATGGATGAGTTTGGACCGTTGGGGATGGTGGGGCCATTTAGGTGGTCAAACTGGCAAAATGGTGCGAATGAGATATTTACGAGCCCAATCGATGTGCTATAGCCCACTATTCTGAATGTAGGTCTAGGGCCCGGTCGTGTTTTAGTCCCTCAGATCAGAGGGCCCCATACAAGCTAAAGAGAAGCCTAGTATGGGACGATGGATTGGGGTGCCATTTGGGTTTTCAAACGAGCAAAATGGGGCCTAGGGTTCCAAGGGTGTGCCCGGGTCTTGGGCGTGTTTTGGGCCAAAAATTGATCGAGGGCTCCCAAGCAGGATGAGGATCCTAGTATGGTCCATTGGGGTTGACGGAGCCATTTGGGTAGTCAAAAAAGAGACACGGTACGAATGAGGCATTTTCGGGTCAAATCAATTTGCTATAGCCCACGGTTCCAGGGGTGGACGTGGGGCCCCGATTATGTTTTTGGCAAAACATCAACTGCCCTCTTCCGGCAGGTTAAGGAGCGGCCTGGTGTGGGCCGTTGGAGTTGACGGGGCCATTGGGTGGTTAAATGGGTGAAACGATGTGAATAGGCATTTTTGGGCCAAATCTGCATGATATAGCCTACGGTTTTGGAGGTAGGCCTAGGGCTTGGCTATTTTTAGAGATAAAAATTTATCGAGGACCCTAAAGAGGCTGAGGAGCAGTTCAGTATAGGCCATTAGGGTTGGCAGGGATATTTGGGTGGTAAAACAAGCGAAACAGATAGATTGGGGTGTTTTCGGACCAAATCAGTGTGCTATAGCCGACGATTCTCGAGGCTCAAGCGTGTTTGCGCTGTTTAGATCGTTTGACTACTCAAATGGCCCCGCCCACCCAAAAGGATAACACTATGATGCTCCCCAACCTTACTGACATACTCCGATCAATTTTTGGCCCACAGCACGCCCGGACCACCGGCCTACCCCCGAAACCGTGGGCTATAGCACACTGATTTGGCTCGAAAATGCCCCGTTTACACCGTTATGCCCGTTTTACCACCCAAATGGCCCCGAACTCCAAAAAAACCACACTAGGATGCTCCCTAGCCTCCCTAGTATGCCACGGTCGATTTTTGGTCCACAGCACCCTCGGACCCCGGGTCCACCCCCAAAACCGTGGGCTATAGCACACCCATTTGGCTAGAAAATGCCCTGTTTGCACCGTTTCGCCCGTTTGACCACCCAAATGGCTACGACCACCCAAAAGGACAACTCTAGGACCTTTTACAGCCCCTCTAGCATATCTCGGTCAATTTTTGGCCTACGACACGCCTGGAGCCCGAGCCCACCACCAAAACCGTTAGCTATAGCACATTGATTTGGCCCAAAAATGCCCCATTTACATCGTTTCTTCTGTTTGATCACTAAAATGGCCCCTCCCACCCTAACAGACCGCAATAGAATGCTCCACAGCCTCTCTGGCATGCCTCGAAAGATTTTTGGCCATGGCACGCCCAGAACCCAAGCCCACCCCTAGAATCGTGATCTATAACACACCGATTTAGCCCAAAAATGCCTCGTTTGCATCGTTTTGCCCATTTGACAACCCGAATTGTGCCGAACACTAAAACAGACGACACTAGGACACTTCCCAGCTTCCCTGGCATGCCTCGGATAATTTTTTTCCCATGGCACGCTCGAACCCCGGAACCATGGGTTGTAGCACACCGATTTGGCTCGAAAATGCCCCATTTGCATCGTTTCGCCCATTTGACCACCCAAATGGATAGCCACCCAAACGGATAAAACTCAGATACTCCCCAACTTCTCTTTCATGGCTCGGATGATTGTTGACACAGGCATGCTCAGAACCTAGGCCCAACCCCTAAACTATGGGCTTTAGCACACCGATTTGGATCAAAAATGCCTGTTTGCACCGTTTTGCTAATTTGACCACTCAAATTGCCCCGTCCATCCAAACAGACCACATTAGTACGCTCCCCAGCATCCCTAGCACACCCCAGTTAATTTCTGCCAATAGAACGCCCGAACCCTGAGCCCACTCCTAGAATCGTAGGCTATGGCACACCAATTTAGCCCAAAAATGTCCCGTTTGCACCATTTTTCCCGTCTTACCACCTAAATGGCCCATCCTAACCAAACAGACCATAATAGGATGTTCCTTAGCCTCTCTGGCATGCTCGAGTCAATTTTTAGTCCACGGCACGCTCGAACCCCGGGCCCACCTCCAGAATTGTGGGCTGTAACACACAGTTTTGTCCTGAAAATGCTCAATTTGCATTGTTTCGCCTGTTTGACCACCCACATGACCCTTCCCACCCAAACGTACCACACTAGGAAGCTCTCCAGTATCCCTGACATGCCAAGGTCAATTTTCGAGCCACAACACAATCGGACCCCAAGCCCACCCCCAAAATCGTGGGCTATAGCTCACCAATATGGCCCAAAAAATTCCCCATTTACACCGTTTCACCTG
>NW_025859283.1:0-1177 GCF_002878395.1 Capsicum annuum
TCTAGGTGAAGTTAAAGTTAGAGCTATTGCGGCGTTCATTGCGGGGTTTTGGCTTCTCGATCAGGCTAATAACATGACTCAAGGTCCTTGTTGAGCTTTCTTGCTGATCTTACATGCAAGTTTTTTCAATTCTATTTTACACCAAGCTTGATGGGATAAATTGGCAAAGACACATTTTTCCAAAAATATTTTGTCATATATCCATTTATTTTCTTTTTGATTTATTTTTTAGGGTTTAAGTTAAAAGAGTGTGGAAAAGTTGTAAAAGTAGGACCCACGCGTGGGCCAAGGGACCATTCCATCATTTTTACAATTTTACAAATTTAATATAATACACCTAACACCTTCCATTTATTCTAGTATAGAAAAAAAACTTCTCTCTCTTCTTCAACTTTAACTCTTCCTTTACTCTCAAGAATTTTCTCCCAACCATTTTTTTATTTTCCTTTCCTCCAATGACAAAGGGCTTATTTTTGCGTTATAAAGTAAGTTAAAATCAAGTTTCGATTATTTATAGATCCATTTTATTGATTTTTATTGTTAATCGTTTCGAAGTGATGCAGTATAGGATTTTTTTTTTCAAATGTGGTTGATTAAATAGTTAAAATATGAAATTTTTTAGGTAATTAGTTAGATTCCAAAGTAATGCTTGAGTTTTAATTTGGCAATTTGGATAGATTTTTTTGTCGATCACGATGTTCAATTTTAAAGTTTTTGTTAAGAAATTTTGTTTTAGTTCTGATATTTTTTGAGCACTGCAGTGTTGAATGGTAGGATAATTGTTAATTTATGAGTTATTTTAGCTATTTGATTCGAGCAGTGACTTATTTTTGTCCGTAGACTTGTGGTCTATGAAATTAATATTTAGGTGTATGGAATTCTTTTAAAATATCATTGATGAAATAATCAAAATTAAAAGATTAATAGCTAATTGGTTTGATTTGTAGTAATAGTTGAGTTTTGATACTACATGTTTGATTGAAAATTTTTCGTTCATTACGCTGAATTATTATGAAAAGATTAAAAACATTTTTTTATTTTATGAAAATTATTATGATTCTGCACTGAATCTGTTTTTATCAAACTATATTGTTGCATGAAATTTTAATGTACATTGTGTTGTCATAAATGATACAGTGTATGATTGACTACATAGAATGCATATTTAATCTTTTGT
>NW_025859284.1:0-1635 GCF_002878395.1 Capsicum annuum
TTCCCTCCATCGTACATGTCCTTAATAACTCTGATGTACGCCACCGGAACACCTCTCACCTCCAAGCATCTCCAAAGAACCTCCCTAGAAACTTTGTCATACGCCTTCTCCGAGTCGATGAACACCATGTGCAAATCCCTCTTCATTTCCCTACACTGCTCTACCAATCTTCTCACCAAGTGGATTGCATCTGTTGTCGAGCGACCCGGCATAAAACCAAACTGATTCTCCGAAATGGACACGACCCTCCTCAATCTCAACTCGACCACCCTCTCCCAAAACTTCATAGTGTGACTCAACAGCTTAATACACCCTATAGTTGTTGCAACTCCGAACATCGCCCTTGTTTTTGTATAACGGGATCGTCATACTCCATCTCCAAGCCTCAGGAATTCTCGCTGTCTTAAAATGACGTTAAACAAATCAGTCAACCACCTTAGACCCGCACCACCAGCAAACTTCCAAAAATCCACCGGAATCTCGTCCGACCCCGTCGCCCTACCCCTCCGCATCCTACGAATAGCCTCTCTGACCTCCTCAACTTTAAAACATCCTCAGTAACTGAAGTCATGGCTCTCCTCCGAGCGCTCCAGCTCCCCTAACACAATGCCTCTATCCCCCTCTTTGTTTAAAAGTCTATGAAATTACTCCTGCCATCTCTTCTTGATGTGAACATCCTCCACCAAAACTCTTCCGTTCTCCCCCTTAATGCACTTCACTTGATAGAGGTCCCGACCACTCCTCTCCCTAGCCTTAGCAAGCCTATACAACCTTTTTTCCCCGCCTTTCTCCTCTAACCCCGCATACAAGCTCTAAAACGTTGCTGTCTTAGCAGCCGTAACTGCTAACTTAGCCTCTTTCCTTGTCACTTTATAAGCCTACCTATTCACCCGCTTCTCCTCTTCGTCTTTACTCTCAATCATCTTAACATATGCCCCCTTCTTAGTTTCCACGTTCTTCTTAACTTCTTCATTCCACCACCAATCCCCCTTGCGTCGGCCTACCCGACCCCCCGAAACACCCAACACCTCTCTAACCATCTCCTTGATGCAGCTGGCAGCCTTATCCCACATACCATCCACGTCCCCTCTACACTCCCACGCCCCCATTCCCGCCACCTTCTCCCTCATCTCCAGCGCCGTGACTGGCGTTAAGCCACCCCACTTAATTCTAGGTTGACCCTCTCCGACCCTTCACTTCCTGCTCTTCACTTCCTGCTCTTCTTGATAAACAAGTCCATCACCATCACCAGAAGCCTGTGCTGAGTCGAAAGATGCTCACTCGGAATGACTTTACAGTCCTTACATAAAATCATATCCCCCTACCTAAGCAGCAGTAAGTCAAACTGAGTCTTGGCTAAAGCGCTTCGTCATTACAACAATTTTGATAGTAAAAACCCCAAAACTGCACATGGATGTAAAAAGAGCAACTCATCAAATATCTCCAAAGCAACAAATTCAAATGAGATAGTCCACTGGAGACCTTCATTTTAATCATACGGCAGACAAAATGACCATTTATCCATGCACAGAAATAAACTAGCTCGTTGCTTACCTCCCATAGCGATATGGAAATTATGAACTAGAAGTTGGTAAAGTTGAAGCTACTATTACCAGCTCAAAGTATGGGTGTCAA
>NW_025859285.1:0-2736 GCF_002878395.1 Capsicum annuum
TACAAGTCCTTGGGAATTTCTCAGTAATCAAAAAAGGAAAAAAAAAAAAAAGAGAAAGGTTAAAGCTATAAATACATCTATGACTTTATCACCCATTAGTATGAGAATATTCAAACAAGAAGAACTATTAGAATTTGTCTCATCTTTTGTGGACGTTTTTTCGTAGGATAACTTACCAATGAGAGTCAAAAAGGAGTTGTGAGTTGAAGATAAGTTGCTTACTCTAGGGAAATGCATGTGTGTAATCAATATCTGACCTCTTGTGGAAATATATATCCTATAAGAAAACCATGTTAAGTATGAGAACTGATATATAGATATTGCAACTCTTACCCAACACGTGAACTAATGCAAGCCCTAGATTTCATTACATATTTCCAAATCCAACTGTGTTTAGCTCATTGTTATGTTTACAGGGGCAGCATCAAGATAGAATGGTAGGAGGTAAAGAGGAGAATAACATTCTTCTACTCCCTCGTGTCAATAGATACCCAGGTGCAGAATCCTTTTCTATTTGCTAGTTTCTGTTGATAGCTGATATCTTCTTATACGTTATTTGGATACAACAATTTTAATAGTATGACCTTACAAGCTATGTTAAAATGCAGGAAATGTACTACTTAACCAGAAGACAACAGTTCTTGATCGATCAAGGTTATAGCTTTAAGGTACTATCTCTCGGCACCTTAAAAAGGAATGAAAGTGCATATTGAATCGCAACTGAATAAACACCCAAGTGAGCAAAAACCAAATCCTTAGAAACTTAAGAACTATATGGGTTACTTGCTAGTCGATAACAAAAGGTAGCCAATAGGAGAATGATATAGCTAATTAAATATAAAGGTATAACAGAGTAAATTATGAATATAAGTCATACATTAGCATTTTCAGCCCTGGGATCAACCCACACATCTGGTTCCGACTCTTTCATTTTTTAGCAGATGTGTTCGTCTAAAGACCTCAAGTCGAGTTGGTTCACGACCCAAGTATTTTTCCTACAAACAAAAAGGTAAATAAGCACAATCAAGTAATATTTAATGAACTTTATATAAACACATAAAGTTAAACCTAAGGTTACTACATACCATTTCTCAAACTATGACCCCAACACTCTTTGCACCTCCGGTATGCAATGAGCCACCTTTTAGACTGGCTCTAGCTTTCTTATTTTGCTTAGAGATTGCCTTATGTTTAGAAGATTCTCAATAAATACACAAGTCATCATATACGATTTTGAGAAGCCATTGTGTAACATTTCCTGTACATCTAACATGTTCAAGCCAATTGCGTAGCTTTGCACCAGCATTCCTCTAAAAAATAGTGGATATAACTCTATAATGTTTTTTCAACCAAGTACACATTGTATGAAAATCAAGTAAGTAGTGTTATATGATATATATATATATATATATATATATATATATATATATACACACACACAAGCATATAGAAATATATATTACTATTAAAGTTAACCAAATAATGATTAAATCTAGTATACCTTGAACTCTTCAAACATGGCTTATCTATGGTCTTCTGGAATCTCCGACCAACTATGCCAAGGTTGTGAAAAAAGCCTCCTAATGCTCTTCCTTACTGCCTTATTAACTTCTTTTGATGCTGGATGCCACCTGTAAAAGAACAAAATAATTATGTAAAGCACTTAGCACTTATATTGTTGTTGCTGTTGTTGTCTAGTGAACAAATCCTCCTCTAATTTAACTGTCTACAAAACCGATCTAGTACATCAAAAGAATCCCTAGACAACACTTACTGCAAAGTTGTACCTCATGTCACGTGATAGTACTGACGTAACAAAATAAATATGTAAGCATGAATATTTTATTAATAAAAAATAAACTTATGAATTAAAAAATAAACTTACGTAGATCCATCAGAATCGATGAAGACTCTACCAAGCCGATCCTTATCTCCAGGAATGAGACCAATCAAATGTGCATCAGTATCATCTGCTACAGGTGGAGGTGGAGGTATAGATCCAGATACGGATGCTATCCCTGGGAGTACACAAGGTTCGTTAACTGGGGGAGTAGATATCTAGGCATTAGAGTCAGAGTTGTCTCTCTACCGCAATCCTGAGAGGTAGGGGGATGAACCGCGAGGGGATGGAGTACCAGATGATAATCTTGAAGTCCCTATATCTGTAGGAGGCCTGAAAGTATGTAAAGCGTAATAAGTGTACACCTGTTGCTGCTTTTGAAGACCATGATAATCTACAGGATTACCAGGGCCAAATGGGACATTAGACCTCTTTGATGAAGAGGTGTGCATCTATGGCTGTGAAGAAAGTCGACCAGGAATATCATCAGGATTTATAGGCGTCCTAGATTTCTTTTTAGCAATTGACTTCGAATTCTTATCATGACGATCTGCATGCAAGTTTACATTAAAACATATAAAAATCAATTTGTATTCTACCAGTAATGCTAGCATCCTATAAATATAACTTTTCAAAAACTTACATCCAAGTAATTAAAAGGTAATTACATGTACAACAACTTGTACTTGAACAAGTAGTAATATTGGACATCTTAAACTCTCAAACTCTCAAAGTTGCTTCATTTTGTTTTGCTAATTTATATAACTTCGTTGTTTTAGAAGAGTGATAAGGTGGGGACTTGGTTCAATCTAATACAATTATAAAAATCATTCATACTATAGTCTTATCAATATCACTTTAAGTTCAATAACCAAACTTACTTTTCTCCATTTAGT
>NW_025859286.1:0-1224 GCF_002878395.1 Capsicum annuum
TATATATGTGTAATTGTTTATATATTTTTTAAAATATATATATTGTATAATTGTAGTGTATACAGTGTATATTGAAGTGTATATAGTGTATATATTTGTAGTGTATATAGTGTATATTGGATTTTTCATTTTTTTAAATGGGTTTGATCAGATTTTAACCGGGTTTGACCGTGTTTAGGTGGATTTAACCGGGTTGAATTAAGTGGACCGGTTCAGGATTGTTTTCAACATTTTTACTGTTGAAACCGAAACCGGCCCGGCCCACCTAACCCCAACCCGAACCAGAATCGGCCCACAACCCAGTTAAACTAAACGGGCCGGTTTGGGTTGGCGCGGCCGGGCCCACTTGACACTCTTACTTCAGATCAAATCTTTTTTATATGAAAAAGGTATCCAATCAATTTCTATTCCTATTTTAGAGGAAAAGTTTCTTTATTTTTTTTAAAGTGGGAAAGTTTCATATAATTTTTCTTAATACCATACGTATGTTAAACTAAATCCTTTTGTATGAAAAAAGGTTTCCAACATAGTCCTATTTTTTGGGAAAATATTTGTTGTATGTTGCACCTAAAATTTAATTTTTATATTTAATATTAAGAATAGATAAAAAGACTACTTTATATATTGAGTAGTCTTCTAATAATGGGTAAAAAGCTTAAATATGTTATAAAATAAAAAAGAATAAAGAATGTCTATATCAGGCCTTGTAGTATTTGCAAGATAATTAGTGCATCAATTGCACTAAGATATGGTACTTCATAATCAAGGATTTCCTCATTCTTTTCTTGAGGTCGGAATGGATCCTTATTCAATTTTTGCATGTTTATCATTTAAGCAAATACTCTATTGCTTTTGAAAACTCTCCAAGAATTTCAATGATACTGAAATCATCAAATTATATCTTATGAAGATAATAAAAAGTTTTCCAGAAACTTTATATGCTTCAGGCATTAAAGAAATTAAATTCTTTATTTTCTGATTGCCACATCATTATTTTTAATAATATAATAAATATTTTAATCATTACTTTTTCTTAATGAGTTTTAATTGCTACGTCGTGTCTTCTTCTTTTTTTTTTCAAAACAAAAATTCAATAACTCATTAATGGAGTTCCTCATCTTCCTCATTAATGGATTTCTCTGAAACCAAGAAATTCTTTTTGCTCCGAAACCGAAACCAAGAAACACTTGAACTAAGAAAACAATAAAATTTCTCCGATTAATG
>NW_025859287.1:0-1021 GCF_002878395.1 Capsicum annuum
TTAAAGTAATGTATATATTGAATGGTATATATGTGTGTGTGTGTGTGTGTGCATATATCTACTAAAGTAGTGTATATTTAACGTATAGATGTGTATATGTTTTATAAATTAGTATATAACTATCTCTCTCTCTCTCTCTCTCTCTATATATATATATATATATATATATATTGTAGTGTATGTTTTATTTAAAGTGGTGAATATATATATTGAATGGTATATATATATGTGTGTGTGTATATCTTCTATAGATGAGTATATTTAATATATACGTTATGTATATGGTTTATAAATTAGTATATAACTATATATAACTATATATATATATATATATATTGTTGTATATATATGTGTATTGTAGTATATATTTTATTTAAAGTAGTACATATATATTGAATGGTGTGTATATATGTGTATATATCTTCTGTAGACGTATATATTTAACGTATACAAGTGTATATGTTTTACAAATTAGTATATAACTATATATATATATATATATATATATACATATATATATATATATACACATATTGTAGTATATATATATGTATCTTGTAGTATATATTTTATTTAAAGTAGTACATATATATTGAATGATGTGTATATATGTGTATATATCTTCTATAGATGTATATATTTAATGTATCCAATTGTATATGTTTTACAAATTAGTATATAACTATATAACTATATATATATATATATATATATATATATATATATATATATATATGCATATTGTAGTATATATATATAGATATGTCTATTGTAGTATATATTTTATTTAACGTATGACATATACATTGATTGGTGCGTATATATGTGTATATATCTTATATAGATGTATATATTTAACGTATACAAGTGTATATGTTTTATAAATTAGTATAATATAACTATCTATATATTGTAATACATGTCTATTGTAGTATATATTTTATTTTAAGTAGTACATATACATTGATTGGTGTGTATATATGTGTATATATCTTATATAGATGTATATATTTAACGTATA
>NW_025859288.1:0-18903 GCF_002878395.1 Capsicum annuum
TTCACAAATTGGGTAGAAGCAGTAACTTTCAAGTCAGTGACAAAAAAGGCTGTGGTAGACTTTGTTCATGCCAATATCATTTGTAGATTTGGAATTCCTAAGACGATCATTACAGACAATGCTCCCAATATCAATAGTCATTTGATGCAAGAAGTATGTCAACAGTTTAAGATCGCACATCGAAATTCTACTCCATATCGCCCAAAGGCCAATGGTGTTGTAGAAGCCTCCAATAAGAATATAAAAAAGATACTGCAAAAAATAGTACAAGGGTCTACACAGTGGCATAAAATGTTGTCGTTTGCATTACTAGGTTATCGCACCACTGTTCGCACTTCAACAGGGGCAACTCCATATTTGTTGGTGTATTGGACAGAAGCAGTCATCCCTGCAGAGGTTGAAATTCCCTCTTTTCGAGTCATTATAGAAGCAAAGATTGATGATGACAAATGAGTAAAAACTCGACTGGAATATTTGAGTTTGATTAAGGAAAAAAGGCTAACGTCTGTGTGTCATGGCCAGTTGTATCAGATGAGGATGGCTCAAGCATAACAAAAAGGTCTATCCCAGGAATTTTGAAGTTGGTCAGTTGGTATTGAGACGTATCCTTCCTCACCAAGTTGAAGAGAAAGGCAAGTTCTCCCCTAACTGGCAAGGTCCCTTCGTTGTGAAGAAAGTTTTGCCCAATGGAGCCTTATATTTGACAACTACTGAAGGCAAAATGGCAGAAGTGGCTATCAATATTGATGCGATCAAAAGATATTATGTATGATATTTGATCCTTTGTTGATTTTATTGCATGTTTACTACTTGCATTTTTGAAGATTGATATGATGAAGGCATTTTATTCTTCTATCCAAACATTGTGTCATCCTTTGTTTACCCGTCTGAGCCTCGTTTATTTTTCTTTCATATCCGTCTTTTGAAATCAAAATAGAGTCAAAGATAAATGTCAAGAAAATAAGAATAAAAGAAATAGTTTGAAAATAAAAGAAAAATCAAATCAAAACAAAGAACAAGCTGATGGAACTACGTTCGACCTGATTCTCCTCTCGAGAGAGTGAGATACGTAGGCTACCCTATTTCGAGCTCGGTCCAACCAAATAAAGATTTAAGATTCACCCAGTCAACAAAACTGGGGCATGAGTTAATGTGTTGTTTGAGTCGATTCCAAAAGTTGTAAGTCCCAACCCCACTTCAAGTATCGTTTGAACCTTTTACCACCCTTTTCTAACCTTATCCAAAAGCCAAGTTACAACCAAAGAAAGTTCTTCAGATCAATTTTGGATAATGTTAAGGCTAATTATGCAATGGATATGATGATGCATTATGAGGTACCACATGTCTCCCTCAGCATATGAAATCAGGAAAGAAATACAAAATGAGAGAGTCTTATTGGTGAAAACCCCCATGGGCATCATAAGGCGATGGTGAGATGAGAGAAATGAAAATGAGAGAGTCTTATTGGTGAAAAACCTCGCAGGTACCATAAGACGATGGTGAGTGGAGAGAAATAAAAATGAGAGAGTCTTATTGGTGAAAACCCTCACGGGCACCGTAAGGCGATGGCGAGTTCAAGAAAAAAGTGAAAAGTGAAAAGAAAGAGATTTGTTGGCAAAAGTCTTTTAAGATACCGTCAATCAAATGTGATGTATGAGTCCAATGGATTTGAAGAAGCGGCTCAGCGATAAAGGCACGAACTCAACAACAAATGGGGAGTTTGGATAGAAAGATCAGGCAGCTGAATCCAAAATGCATGTCATACTCATTGGAGTTGTTTGTCGTATTCAGATAAGTTTTCTTTTTTTTGAATATGGGACATTGCCCTTTTCTTTCATTTACATATTCATGCTTTTTGTCTTTGTATTGTCATTTATCAAAATAAAAGTCACCATCATTTATTTACATTTTAAGTCAAGTCTGTGTCAAAACAAGCGAGAAAGGATTTCAAAATTTACTACCAGCCTTTCCAATTATATGAGGAAAAGCCAAGGAACAGCACAGGAAAGAAAAATGATCGTAATTCAACAAGAAATAAAGGAAGTCTATCAATCGATAGGCTGTTGGATTCGTGGAAGCATTCAGATTTGGGAAAAGGGTGCACCCCAGAGGCATGGTAAAATAGAAACTCATTGTTCGAGTCAGAACTCATTTCCCTCAATCTGGATCCGGGTCAATGATGCGCCAAGACAGGGCAAGTGTTAGCGATTTGGAACAAAGATGAAAGGAACGAGTGCTGGGGCAGATACCTGAGAAGCCAAGAGCTGCAAGCCGCCACTAAGTTTTTAACTGACAAATTTTCTTTGTTGAAATAGGGGAAAATTCACTTCACTTAATTCAGCTACTATTGGAAATCCACATCCGTGGGATTTTACTTTATGTTCAGGACCCACCTGAAAAATAGGATTTTACTTTATGCTCAGGACCCTCCTGAAAAATGGGATTTTACTTTATGCTCAGGACCCTCCTAGAAAATGGGATTTTACTTTATGCTCAGGACCCTCCTGAAAAATGGGATTTTACTTTATGCTCAGGACCCTCCTGAAAAATGAGACTTTACTTTATACTCAGGACCTTCCTAAAAAATGAAAATTTACTTTATGCTCAGGACCCTCCTGAAAAATGGAATTTTACTTTATGCTCAGGACCCTCCTGAAAAATAGGATTTTACCTTCTGTTCAGGGCCCTCCTAAAAAATGGGATTTTACTTTATGCTCAGGACCCTCCTGAAAATGGGATTTAACTTTATGCTCAGGACCCTCCTGAAAAATGGGAATTTACTTTATGTTTAGGACCCTCCTGAAAAATGAGATTTTACTTTATGCTCAGGACCCTCCTGAAAAATGGGATTTTACCTTTTGTTCAGGACCCTCTTGAAAAATGGAATTTTACTTTATGCTCAGGACCCTCCTGAAAAATGGGATTTTACTTTATGCTCAGGACCCTCCTGAAAAATGGGATTTTACTTTTTGCTCAGGATCCTCCTGAAAAATAGGACTTTACCTCTTATTCAGGATCCTCCTGAAAAGTGGGACAGCCCTTTCAAAAATGAAATACTACTTTACTATAATTTTTATTCGGAATAATTTTGGTTCTAGTTTTAATTTTAGTTTTCAGGAGCCCGCCTGAAGAATAGGGTGAAGAAACGAAAAGTCAAGCAACAAAGTGATGAAATAGCAAGTCAGGAGCCCATCTGAAGAATAGGGTGAAAAAATGAAAAGTCAAGCAACAAAGTGATGAAATACCAACTCAGGAGCCCGCCTGAAGAATAGGGTGAAGAAATGAAAAGTCAAGCAACAAAGTGATGAAATAGCAAGTCAGGAGCCCGCCTGGAGAACAGAGTGAAGAAATGAAAAGTCAAGCAGCAAAGCAAAGCAATTGAAAGCCAAGCAACAAGTTGAAAGAAATTGCAAGTCAGGAGCCCGCCTGAAGAATAGGGTGATAAAAGCCGAGTCAAGAGTCAACAGAAGCTGCATAGATAGGATTTTATAATTTTATTTATGTTTTAACTTGTAATTTTCATTTTTGATGTAATGACGAAGCCGCGGATCGGAACCTCGATGGAACCTCACTCGACTCTCCAACTCGGTATTGTCCATCTCCTTCCATTCCTTTGAGATACTTGTCACTTGATCCCCTCATAACTTGGGTAGGTAGGATGTTCTAAGTCAAGACCTGGTTTTCCTCCTTCCTCTTGCTCCATGCTTTTAAATAAAGGTCAGGACAAAATTCTGTCTCGTTTTCTACTGCTTTGTATGAAAACATCATGTGTTTACATCCAAGGACATGATGTAGACACGTGATTTTTGTCCTTTTAAAGTTCAATTTTATTCACTTTTACCCATTTTTACTTTATCCTACCGTGTACCCTCATCCATGTTATTATACCTTCACAAAATACAAAAAAAAATAATAACAAACTTCCTAACAAATTCTACCCTATCCTAGCCCCTTTACATCTTATCCTAACAACCTACCCAATCAAAATAAAACACATCACACCCTACCCCTACCCCTACCCTCACCTCACCACCCTTCACCCCTACCCACGTGTACCCACTGCCCCACCCCCTCTCATAATTGACTCTACTTAGTAATTCACACACACAGATGACGGGAGATATAAATAAGAACACTCACTAAAAAAGGGGGGAATTCATCGGCTTCAATAAAAAAAAAGAAAAAAAATATATTATCATCATCTTCAGAGAGACGCCATTTTTGGCTCTCTTCTTTTTTTCTTTCTGCAACACACGCACAGACACACCCTCAATCGCACTTACACATACACATAGAAATCTACAGAGAGAGAGAGATTCGAGAAACAAAAAAAATAAAGAGAGTGAGAAAGATCGAGAGAGAGGTACAGCGAGGGTGAGGTTATTCCGGTGAAAAACCTCACCGGAATCGTCACCAGAAAAATCACCGCCAGCCACCCCCTTTCCTTACATGTCATCAAAAAACACTCTCTCTCACCGGGAAACACGCATACACCGATATCAGTGCGGAAGGGGTCGAGAAAAATGGAAGGAGTTTAAGATTTTTGGCCAAAAATAGTGGAACCGGGAGAAGTTCGATCTTATCGAGCTTTTTTTTGGTGAAACTTTCACCGGAATCGGTATCAAGCTCGCTGGAATCTGCCTCGAGCTCACCAAAACTGGTTTCTCTTTCATCGTCTGATTGTTCCCATCACGAAATCGCCAAAACTCTTTGTTTTTCTCTGATTCTTTGGGGTGAATTCGGTCGAGATGTGTTAGGGGGTCACCGGAATTGGTTTTCGTTCGTCAATCGGATTGGTTTAAGCTCCCCCAAAAACACCGAAACTAGCGTTGGTTCTAGGGATTTCTATATGGGTTGGCTCCTTTGGAATTCAGTACGGGTACCTCTCGTTTCTTTACAAGATTGACTTCGTTTGGTTTGATATTTTTTCTTCATTTCTGTTCGAAAATTGGGTTTTTTAATCGGACTACGAGTTCGAAGTGGATATCGAGTTGGGGCTTTGTCGTTTGAGGTTTAATTGGGATATTTCGAATCCGGCTCCATTTTCTAATCACACAATCCGACCTATAAAACTCCATTTAAGGTCCAACTCTATCTCTTCTAATTTTACTTTAGTATACGTGTTTGATTTGCCTGATGTGTGGTTGAATTTTGGTGACATTAATTTGGTGTTCGATTTTGTTGAATAGATGGTTGTGTATTGTTGAGATAACTATCTTGAATCGTTGGAATTTGGTATAAAAATGAATAAGTGGGGCGAGAATTGAAAACTTGATATAGTTAGTGAATTTTGATTAGTTTGATTCATTAGTTGTTTGACTTGAAATAAACGTTAATTGAATTTGGTAGTATCAAGATACGCCGATTGGAATAGGCAAGACGTAGGTCGGGTAGGCAAAATCTAGAGATTATGGGTTGATTGAATGTTTGAAATTTGATTGAATGGTTTGATTTTATCACTTTTGAATCAATTGTATAATTTGGCCGGGGAATGTCCCGAAGTATCTGTATATATTTATTCACCGGGGAATGCCTCGAGATATCATGTACCCGGAGGACGTTCGTGATGAAGGCCCGAGGCGTCGGATAGAGCATTAGTCCAGAATTAATTTAGAGTAGGATTTATTTTTATGCATCCTTTTATTTTTGGACTGTATAATTGGACTGGACACTAAATTTTGGATTGTTTTATATTGTTTGCTTGATTTATTGTTTTGCATGTTTTGTGTGGTTTATATATTCACAATGTCAAATTAGCTTATACAATCCGCCAAGCGACCGTGGTCAAACCACGGGATCGAGGGGTGCCTAACACCTTCCCCTCGATCAACAGAATTCCTTAGCCGGAATCTCTGTTCGCAAACCAGTTTTAAAGAGTCAAACTGTTTTGAAAAAGATTTTTCAAAGGTGACTTGGCACACCGAATTATGCCAAGTGGCGACTCTAAATAAAAAATGTAATCCTTTTTCGAAATAAATTTTTATTTTTCATCACTTTGATAATAAAAACCCTTTCGAACTTGAAATTAGTTTTTTTTAAGTTGAGAAAAGGGACGTGACAATTACTAAAATTTTGAAAGCAAATAGGTAAAATATTTATTGTTCATATCATGGTTAGAATCTTAATTTAGTTATTTAATCTTAACCACTCATTCTAACTCATGCCATGTGTCTCTCATTAGAGTAAGAACTTGAAATAAATGGAGACAATAGAAATGGAGAGGAGCCGCATCCTATTGAGGTATATGTGAGCTTCATTGGCGTTTGTTTATGTGTGAACCGTGTGTATAAGAATACACACACATAATCAGCTTAATTCCAATCACCAGAGTTGGTATAGTGGTTCAACGCTATGTCCCTTAAGCAAGAGGTCAGGGGTTTAATCCCCGCCTCTGGCGAATGGACCAAACTCTGTGGCCAGTTTTCTACAGCAAAATGCGCTGACCGGGGAACAGAGGATTAGTCTCACAGCTACCGCAAAATGCACTGACCGAGGAATGAAGGATTAGTCTCACGGCTGCCGGCTGTGGGGATACCATGGGCAACCAAAAAAAAAATCAGCTTAATTCCTAATTTAGATGATGCGATCTTTAAATTGTTTGAGGATACTACAATTGTCCTAGAATGTTGGTTGTTAGCTTACTACAAGCATTCTTCTTTGTCCTAACTTGAGGTCAACTGCGTTTTCGTGTAGCCAGAGTTAAGATCCTGTAGGAATGCTAGCTTAAATTTAAAATTTAGTGCAACAAATAAGCTGAACCTTGTTAGTAGGCATTTTCGGCTCAAGTGCAGCAAAGAGGAAAATAGTGAAGGAAACATAATAACTTGACGATTCATTAACCACTTGAACCTTCTAGTGGTAAAATATATACGTGCTTACAATAAAATATTTATTATATTTATATTATTACATTAAAGTGTGAAGAATTTGAGAAGTGATTTGAACTTTTACACTTCATTAAAAATCTTCAAGATAAACAAATCGCCTAATTTTAAATAATCAAAAACTATACCTGCGAAACACGTGTAATTATACTAGTGTATAAAAATATGAAACGCTCATAATAAAGAAATCCTAGATGATTGCCTAACTGGCCTAAGATTGAGGCGCCCTTGAATTTCAATTAGTTATGTCTTTGAAGATGCAAGCCTAATTTTTGTTGTAGAGTGCGTTATTATTCATTGTTATTGGCAAACAAATAAAAATGAGAAAGGAAGAAATTTGAGGTTTCTAAATGTTAAAATGTGAATTTAATTAGAAAGAGAGCTCATGTTACTCATCGTTGAGTAAGTCTATTTTGTGTATTGAGTGTTTGGTAGTAACTATCTCATCTAAAGTTTTGTATTGTTCTCTCACGGTGATAAAATTAGCCGGGTAGTAAGTTTAATGATTTAGCTTATCTGTTATCATATTTAGATATACTAATTCATAGCTAACAAATAAGATATTGGTTTGTTTGATAACGAATTAGCATTTATCGAACATATGGTGTATCGATTAATCTTTACATAAATAAAAAGAAAAATAAAGAGCCGAACAAGACCACAAGTCACAACTCACTAGAAAAAATAAATAGATAAATATAAAAAGAAATCAAAAAGACTTAAAACCAAAAAGATCGAATAAAAAGAGAAAAGATAAGAATGAAACTTGAGAAACTCCAGAGCAAAGAACACGAAGAAGTGATGGATTAATACTAAATGAGTAAATGGGGCATTAGGGTTAAATATTAATAATATGTGGAGTATGATAACTGTTACGGATTAGCGGTTTATCAAATAAGAAAATTGAGTAATAAGCCCCCATGTTAATAAGTCATTAATTATAAAATTTTAATTCATTCACTAACCGTTTATCTAATAATTCAATATAAATAAGTCGGTAAATCTTTTTTCTTTTGGCAGAATTGACTTATCTTATTGATTACGATTCGATTTTGAACAATACAAAAGCCATAATGCACTTTCTTATATCAGGGATCTGATAAGTTAAAATATTGAAACTTTAATGCAAACTTTAATAAAAACATATTGGACTATTTTATGCCAAACGCCCAATATCTTTCCAATTGTGCTAATTAAATTTGTTTTATACGTTCTTTTTCCTAATAGCTAAGTGAAGAATTTATTTATATATGTGTAGACACGTAATTTTGTCTCCCTCAAAAGTTCGATTTTATTCATTTTTACCTTATCATATCATGTACCCTCACCCACGTGATTACATCCCACAAAAATACAAAAAAAGTAAATCTCAATAAAATCCCTAACAAACTTTTATTCTTTTAACACCCTAACAACCCTCTCCAATAAGAAAATGACAAATCACCACCTCACCACCCCATACCCTACCCCTTACCCCTACCTGCGTGTACCCCACTACCCCATCCACTCTCACAATTCACTCTATATACTCTCACAATCACACAAAAAGGATCAGCAACCAAAAAAAGAAAACAATAACATAGAGCACTCAGCACATTTTCTTCATCCTCACATTACATACACGATACACAGAAAAAAAAATGGGGACGAACAATAACAAGAAAGGAACAGAGCACGGACGATCTTCCTTTTTCTTTCATTTTTCATAATTCATAATATTACATCTTCTTCACTCGCATCTCACCGGAAAAACACTCACGGTTACACACAGATCACAAAAATACAGAGAGATGGCCATTTTTTTGAACTCTCCATTTTTTGTTTCCTTTTCTTCTTCGTACAAGCACACACACACTCAGTAAGGAGAAACAAAAAATGGAGGGCATTAGCCGAAATCCTACCGTTTAGTTGTTTACCGATCACTGTTCCGGCGAGTTTATACTGATTCGGAGCTCCGGTGTGTTGCCAACGGCAACCCAGTTGCGATTTGGTTACGGGTTTGAGAGAGAAATCGAAAACAGAGGAGATTAAGAGAGAGAATTGATCGGAGTGAGGGAAATAGCAAGGGTAGTGTTTTCCGGCTAAAGCTTTACCAGAATCGCCACCAAAAAAGTACCGCCAGTTTCTTTATTACACCGTCGTTGGAAAACATGAACCAGTAGCAGATTCTCACTGAAATCGACCTTGTTTTAAATCGATTTCTACGTTAGTTTCGAGTGCGGGTTCGGTTTTTTTGTTATGATTTTCTGTGTTCGTTCATCGGTCTTCATACTGGTTCAAGGATTTGTTTTCTATTTTGTCTCGATCGGTTCATTGTGGTCAGTTCGGAGTTTCCATTTTGGTGCTACCAAGTTTGGATTTGGTTCGCCGTTGAGGTTCTCTATTCGGGATTCCAAGTCCGGGTTCTCTTCAACATTATTATTATCAACAAATCTGTTCTTCGAAAGATCCATTTCTTAACCCGCTCTCTTTTTGTTTATCTTGGTGTGTCGATGTGGTTGTGACTATGTGGGGTGTTATTATGTTTGTTGGTTTTATTTTTGATATTGATCATTACGTTTGTTGATTGGGCTATGGTGGGTTGAGGAAAGAATTTGACCATATGTTGATTGTTGATTGATAAAAATGAAGCTAGCGGGGGTGGAATTGAGAACTTGATAAGAAGGGTTGAATTAGATTAACGTGGGTTTATTATTATTTTTGTTCAATCCGAAATAAGTAAACATTGAGTGAATGCGATAGATTTATGCTATGTTGAAATGGATAGGCAATATAGGTTCGGGTAGGCAAATTTTAGAATTAAGTGCTTTGTTGGATGTTGAACGTGGAGTAAGTGTTGAATATTTTCTACTTTATCGCATTCGATTCAAAGTGTATTTATTTAACCGGGGAATGCCCCGAGGTAATTTGTATTTACTCATCGGGGAATGCCCTGAAGAATTTTGTATGAAAAGGATGCTCGTGATCAAGGCCCTAGGCATCGGGTAAAGCATAGTTTAGGACTAGTGTAGGTTATTTTAGTATATTTATTTCGGGTTGTAATAATTGGACTGAACTTTATATTTTGTTTTATTTTGTTCATTGTTTGATTATTTTGTGTGCTTTTGTGTGGTTTCTACATTTCGTAATGCCAAAACAGTTGATACATTCCACCCAAGCGACCGTGGCTGAACCACGGGATCGAGGGGTGCCTAACACCTTCCCCTCGGTCAACAGAATTCCTTAGCCGAAATCTCTGTTCGCAAACCAGTTTAAGATTCAAATGGTTTCAAAAAGGATTTCCTAAAGGTGACTTGGCACACCGGATTATGCCAAGCGGCGACTCTGAATAAACAATATAAATAGTCCTTTTTCGAAACAAATTTTCATCTGTCACTTAAATATTAAAACTCTTTCAAACTTAAAATATACCATTTTTTGGAGTATGTAAAAAAGGGGTGTGACAGCTTCTGGCGACTCTGCTAGGGATGTGAGTGACAAGTTTTCAGAATTCGAGCTATTTTTAGAGTCGTATCGGCTTTGTTTGGCATTACGAGTGTATAAGCATTGTTTGTGATTTTGTTTGGGTTATTGTTTTCACTTTTGTACGTTTTGTGCCCTTTGTTTATAGTATTTATCCTATGTGTTACCGTTTTATATCTGTCATCATGTGTCCACCCCCCGGCCTTTTTTTTGCAACAAGTCCATAGTACACGTGTTTTACACAACCTATAGTTTAGTCACCCTTATTTTAGGGAGGGAGCCGTCGGTGTTATGGAGTAGGTGGAAAGCAAAGCAACCACTATCGACCATACGCTCCCCCGAACAGCCTTGTTAGTGAACCACAACGTAGGTCAGCCTTTAGGTCATGCTTATGTGCATCATACGGAGACCTAGCGGGACCCACATGGCCCTTTGAAGGAGACTCACCTCTAAAGCATCCCTACGTGCTAACTGTTGCATTTTTAAGGGTAACGTAATCATTTGACGGACTGATTTTTGAATAAAATAAAATAAAATAAATAAATAATAATAATAATAATAATAATAATAATAAAATTTAAGAGTAAGGTGCTTAGGCAAAAACGAAAAAGAAAAAATAAATAAAAAAGTAAGTCAAAAGGAATTAAAAAAAGAGGAATGTCGTAGTTTATTTTAGAATTTGTTATGACTTTTATTTTTCACAATCCAAAAACTCAAAAAGATTTTTTACGTTTTGTAAAGTACTGTAAATTCAAAAAATGATGAAAATTTTTTTTTAAAAAAAGAGGGTTTTGTTTGCCTTTTCTACTTATTTGGTCAAAAACGAAATACAAAAAGATTTTTCTACATAATTGGTGGTGTCAGTGTCTAGCTGAAAATCCAAAAGTTTTTTTTTGTTTATTTTTGGTAGTGTCTCTTAAGTTAGGTTAATTTATTAGTTAGTCGTTAATTGTCCAATCTGGACGAACTACGCATACCTGATTCCCTTCCCTTGGGTTGGGATACGTAGGCAACGCTCCGTGGGTTCGGTAAATCTTTGTGTTGGTTGTTTGCCAAGTAGACTGATTTCGCTCAGTACTTCTGTTCAGCAAATTGGAGTCATGAATTTGGTCTGTCCCATCGACATATGTTTGCGTCAAAAATTCCAAGGGCTGGGAATCTTCTACTCCTGTCGAATTTTTGAGATAGCGTCTTATGTGTTATTACAGGATGGATTTGTCCACCAAGTCTAGAGTTCTGATGGTTGTCAAGGTGGCCAAAAAGTTAATCAAATGGTGGGAAATGTTTAACTATGTTGATCAGCAGAAACTGATTAAAATATTAAGGGATCTTACGAAACTTCTGCATGTTACCCCTCGTCCAGATTTAATAGAAGCTTTGTTGACCTTTTGGGATCCAAGTAGTTTGGTGTTCAGGTTTGGGGAATGTGAAATGACTCCTACTTTGGCAGAAATATCCAGTTTGTTGCATTTGCCCTATATCGAGAAGGATATGATCCGAGCGCGAAATCATACTGGCGTGAGATTTTTGCAGTCTTATGGTTTAAAAAGTAAGGGTATCCGTTTGGTTTGTTTAAGTGACTTGTGGGTTTCCCTAGATTTTTTGTTCGCTAGATTTGGGCCCTCGAAAGGTTTTGATTGCTTTTGGAATGAATTTCATGCGACTAAGGAGAAGTGGGAAAGAAAGCGTCTTGAAGTCTTCACCCTCGCTTTGTTAGGTACTTTAGTGTTTCCACTAGAAGAAAGACGTATTAATACCCGTTTGCAATCTGTGGTGATGGCCCTATTTCATAGGGATCAAAATGACAAGGGCGTTAATCAAAAGGGCATGTTCACTCTCATACCCATGATCTTAACAGAAATATACAAAGCTTTAACCGAAGTGAAGGGGGCAAGGAGATTTTTTAAGGGCAGTAACCTGATATTGCAGTTATGGATGATGGAGCATTTGCATGCACCTTCTTTAGTTCGACCAGACGTGTTAGATCATTGTATTCCCAATTGAGTGAAAGCCATGGACTCCAGGTTGCATTTGGATAAATTTTCGTTACCCGTGAGAGTCGAGGCTTGGATTGAATTTCTTGAATCAAGAACCAGGGATAACATTCTGTGGACTTATCTGTGGCTTCGACCGAAGATAATCTTATTGGGTTGTCGGACCCAGCTCCCTTTAGTTATGTTAGGGCTCAATTTCACTAGACCATATAATTCTTCTAGGGTAATGCGCCAGTTGGGTAGGCTACAGGACGTGCCACAAGCAGTGGATCTTCTGAAGGATATTGAGTACTTCAAGGACCAAGCCTTAGGTGAGAGCAAGTACGAGCAGCTTTTGAAGCATGCAACAAAGTTAGGTGTGGACACACTCAAAGAAAGTTTGGATAATTCGGGGTACACTCAAGGATATAGGGTCTGGCTTCAATTTATCCCTCGGGGAATCGGTCAACCCTTACCAGCGCAGCTTAGAGGGAGAGTACAGGAAGAATGCATAGTAGACGACCATCAGGATGAAAGTGTAGAGTCAAAAATGAAAACACTGAGAGTTCAGTTAGCAGATTTGTTCAAGACGGTAGAAAGGTGTCAGAATAATCTTTCCAAGTGCACTCCTCATAAAGCAGGAATATGGGATCAAAGCTTCTTCCCCGATATAAGGGTGTCTTTACAGGATATGCTACAAAGTTTGAATGGGAAAAATAGAACTTCAGAGGCAAGTCCATATCAGCCAGGGCCATCACGCAGAGCACCAGTCTAAAAGACCATTTCCTGTCTTATTTCAATTTGAGTCTTTTATGTGTCTGTCATCATAGGATGGTGTCTACTTAAGTCGAAGTCAAGTTGTTTTGGTATTAGGGTCTTTATTAGTAATTTCACCATGTCGTCTTAGGGGTCCAGAATGTCATTTCATATTTGTTGTTTAGTTTTAAAGTGGTCCCGAACTTTGTACGTCTTTGTTGTTTTCTTTCTTCAAAATGTTATAATGTTACGTCTTTCCTTGTTTGTTTATTTTTGTTTTCGAAAATAAAAAAAAAAGTTTAATTTGCCATTTTGGCAAGGCCCGAACTACGCAAGATCTGATTCATGTACAACATGATACGTAGGCAACCTACTTTTGGGTTCGATCTACTTACTTTGTTTCGTTGTTTTTCATTATTTTTCCTCTTTTTAAAGAAAAACAAAAACCATAAAGAATGATTAAATAAAGGTAGATGATGGGAGAAAAGAAAAAAAACAGAGATGGATACGAAAAAATGTAATAATATAATAATAATAAGTGTAGATAAAAAATAATGTAGATAAAAATCAAGATAATGTTAAAATGACCTCGCTACCCTCAAAAACTGGTAGAAATGAACATGTATTTAGGACAATTTTACCAATGTGATTCCCATGCTTGTTGTGTGCCCTAATCTTAACGGATGTCGTCTTTGATGAGCATGTTCTTTCAGATAACAGTGGTAGATTTGCAGCACTCTGGCTAGTCACCCATACTTCACTAGATCCAAAGCAAAGCTCCCCATGGCTAGCAGGGAGATTGAAAATTTGCTCATTGAACTGGATCAGGATCACAGGGAAGAAAGTTCAGAACACAATGATGAGGTAGTAAGGCTCAGGCAATAATTGATAGATTTACACCGGGCATGGTCCAGCGGAATGCCTCCTCCTCCACTCCCTGAAGGTCTTGGGAATATCTCTAAATTCCCACCGCTCTCTCAGGCACAATTCTCTGCTCCTACTAAGTCACCTGAGCACGTGTCAGGATTCACTCCGCGATATTATTATCCTGGCAGTTCCGGTGTGCCCTTGGCAGCTCCCCAATCAAGACCCGCTGCTCAGCCAGCACCATCGATTACACCGGTATTCGTGGCTCCGTCACCACATGAAACTCCCATATATGTTGTGCGTCCCATAATAAGGCTTCCTAGGTCTGCCAGTGAGCCAGTACTGAAGGTTCCAGATAGTCAGTATTATGCTCCGGAGCCTACTTTGAAAATGAATGAACCGTATGGGTACACTTAGACGCCTGCATTTTCATTTGATACGGAGAAACCTGTCGCAACAAAGGAACAGGATATCATAGCCCGAAAACTAAAGAGTATAGAGAAGGCTATGAGAAATTTGCAAGGGATCGAAGATTATAGGAGTGTTTCCTATAAAGATCTTTACATGTTCTCAGACATCAATCTTCCCCCTGATTTTAAGATGCCTAAGTTCGAGAAGTATGTAGGACACGGTGATCCCGTTGCACACTTGACACGCTATTGCAACCAGTTGAGGGCTGCAGGAGGAAAGGAAGAATTGCTCATTGCCTTCTTTGGCGAGAGTCTTTCAGATCTGGCCTCAGAATGGTTTATCGATCGAGACATCGATAAATGGAATAGCTGAGATGATTTGGCTTCTGAATTTGTTCAACATTTTCAGTATAACATCGACCTGATTCCGGACGAAAAATCCCGGGTCAATATGAAGAAAAAGAGCACTGAAGGTTTTAGAGAATACGTGATAAGGTGGCGTGAACAGGCCACTAGGGTAAAGCCTCCAATGAAAGAAAGTAAGTTGGTAGAAGTTTTTATACAGGCACAAGATGAGACCTATTTTCAACATTTACTTTCGGCAATGGGAAAGTCTTTTATGGAAGTCCTCAAAATGGGGGAGATGATAGAGGACGAAATTAAGACCGGCCGAATAGTGAGTTTTGCCGCATTAAAAGCTACCACACAAGCGATTCAAGGTGGATCTGGCGCATTTGGAGGTAAAAAGAAGAAAGAGAATGTAGCAACTGTTGTAGCTGGAACCCATTCTTATCCCAAAAGACCACCTCGCCCCTATCCCTAATCCCAAGCCCAAGTCTACGCCCAAGCTCCATATATTCCTCCCCTTCATTACTACCCTCCACAAAACCCTTTATATTCCATTCCACCACCACCATACCCAGTATATAGCACGCAGCCATATGCCCGAACCCCTTCGTACCCGCAATGGCGCGCGCAAGCTCCACAAAATTGTCCATTCGCTCCACCAAATTACCAAAACCCCTCCAGACCCAGTTTTCAGCCTAGTCCTGAGTATAAGAAGGAGAATGCGGTCAAAAATCAATTTACACCTCTTGGGGAGTCATATGCTAGCTTGTTTGATAGGTTGAAAAGTTGAAGGTTTTGGGCCCAATTCAAGAAAGGCTTTCAAATCCACCGCCAAGGAATCTTGATTATTCATTAAGGTGTGCGTACTATTATGATATGCCAGGCCATGATATGGAGAAATGATGGCATTTAAAAAGAGCTATCCAAGATTTAATTGACATAAATCAGATGCTGGTTCAGGCCCCGGAGGGTCCAAATATTAACCAGAATCTACTGCCAACCCATGCTGAAGCCAATATGTTAGAATTGATATATGACGGGAAAGAGTCTTTGAGGGGTTATAAGCCTATTGTCAAGATACAGACCATTGAGGAGAAATCGGTGAATGTAGCGGGGTCTTTGAAAGCAATGTTATTAAGCCAGGAAGGATGAGAGAAGATAAAGCCCAAGAAAGCACAAAGAAACCCCTGATCACAGTACAAGGAGCCAGAAGGTATGTTGATTCAAGTCAGGATAAATCTAAGTTGACGGTGGTGGGAGCTCTGAGTCAGCCCATCTTGACGGTGAAAGGAGCACTGGCAGCGCCTATTGTCCTCAAACTGGTGACCCAACCTCCGATAGTTGATACAAAAAGGGTTTCCTGGAATTATGGGTGGACTGTAATGACCTATCACGGGAAAGAAGTTGTGGAAGATGTAGATGAGGTAGGAGGTTTGACTAGGTCAGGAAGATGCTTCGTGCCTGAAAGCTTAAGAAAGTTCCAGCCAACGGTGAGTGGACCGTCATCTATCAAAAATCCTATCACCAAAGAAGAAGCCGAAGAATTTTTGAAAAAGATGAAATTGCCAGCGTATTCAATATTGGACCAATTGAAGAAAACCCCTGCTCAAATTTCCCTTTTATCTTTGTTGTTTCACTCGAAGGAGCATCGTGATGTTTTACTGAAGGTATTAAATGAAGCATATGTTCCAAGGGAGATTACAATCAACCAACGTGAGAAAATGGTTGGAAAAATCTTTGAAGTCAATCAGATCAGCTTTTCTGATAATGAATTGCCTGTTGAAGGTACAGGGCATAATCGGGGCCTTTACATTACAGTGAAGTGTGAAGATTTCTACGTCACTCATGTTATGATTGATGGAGGTTTAGGTTCAAATATTTGTCCTATTTCTACTTTGCAAAAGTTGAATATTGGTGCTGACAGGATCAGGCCCAACAATGTATGTGTTAGGACTTTCGATGGTGCAAAATCAAATTCCATTGGCGAAATAGAACTAATGTTGACCATAGGGCCTATTGAGTTCGCCATAGAGTTTCAAGTATTGAATGTAGATTCCTCTTACAATCTGTTGTTGGGAAGGCCGTGGATCCACAAGGCCAAGACGGTTGCATCTAAACTGCACCAAATGATTAAGTTCGAGCATGATAGGCAAGAAGTAGTTATTCATGGTGAAGGAGATTTATCAGCCTACGAAGATTCTCCCTTGTCTCTTATTGAAGCAAATAACGTAGAGGAGACATTCGTCTATCAAATTTTTAATACAGTGCCAGTGAATTGTATCCTTGAATGGCAGGCTATACCAGGACTGCAATTGTCTTCTGCTTCTATCATGATGGCGAGTGAACTTTGGAAATACGAATTTGAGCCAGGAAAGGGTTTGGGAGCATCTCTCCACGATATAGGTCATCACATATGTCCGAGTGACAATGTGGGCACGTTTGGTCTGGGATTCAAGCCTACAGCTGAAGATCTGAAGAAATTCAAGGGAAGGAAAAAGGAAATATGTTCACTCCCTCACCCAATGCCACAACGCAGTGAATCATTTGTTAAGAGCGGTGTCACGAAGCATGTGAAATTTGAAGTTGATTTGGTTGATGACTTCCAGAACCTTTTTATTGAAGTTGATATGGTCGAAGCTGAAGAGGGTACCAGTATGGCAGATGTGCAATTCATAGGTTCAGCTGTCCGTCTCAATAATTGGGAAGTAACTCCTCTCCCCATTAGGAGGGAGTCTTGGTAGTTTATTTTGTGTTTCTTTCTGTCTATCCGAGTTATTTCAGGGTTGTAAGTTGGATTTTAGTTTGTTTATGTTATGTTGGCATCTGTGTTTAAACCCTTCTATCTTTTTATTTAATGAAATGCAATGTCCCTTTTGTTTTGTGTCTAATATTTTTTGTTTTTCTTTTCTTGCACAGTTCTCTTTATGCTGATTCTAATAACATGACATGCATGCGGAATTTTCAGCCTGATCTTAAAATCTAAACTAATCAAGATGTAATGAAGCAAGATGGGGAATATGATGAAGAAGAAGCACTAGAAGAAATAAGCAAAGATTTGGAACAATTTGAAGACAAACCGAATTCTAATTTGAATGAGAGTGAGCCAATAAATCTAGGGGATCAAGAAGATGTTAGGGAAACTAAAATCAGTGTACATGTTTTGCCACAGCTAAAAGATGAAATGATTCAAGCATTAATGGATTATAAGGATGTTTTTGCATGGTCTTATGATGATATGCCTGGTTTAAGCACTAAATTAGTGGCTCACAAATTGCCAACTGATCCCACGTTCCCTCCTGTCAAACAGAAGTTAAGGAAGTTTAAAACGGATGTAAGTATTAAAATTAAAGAGGAAATCATAAAACAACTTGAAGCCAAAGTAATTCAAGAGGCTCGCTATCCCATGTGGTTATCCAATGTTGTTCCCGTACCAAAGAAAGATGGCAAAATTTGTGTGTGTGTTGATTACCGTGATTTAAACAGATCAAGTCCGAAAGATGATTTTCTGCTGCCCAACATCCACATTTTGCTAGACAACTGTGCTAAACACGAGGTTTCCTCTTTTGTGGATTGCTATGCCGGATATCACCAGATCATTATGGATGACGACGACACAGAGAAGACATCTTTTATCACACCATAGGGAACTTATTGTTATCGAGTAATGCCGTTCGGTTTAAAGAATGATAGAGCAACATATATGAGAGCCATGACCACTATGTTTCATAACATGATACATAAGGAGATTGAGGTCTACGTGGATGATGTGATTATTAAGTCAAAAAGTCATGCCGACCATGTTAAAGATTTAAGAAAGCTCTTCGAAAGGATTCACAGGTATAATCTCAAACTCAACTCAGCAAAATATGTATTTGGAGTTCCGTCCTAAAAGCAGTTGGGGTTTATAGTTAGCCGTCGGGGAATTGAATTGGATCCCTCGAAAATCAAAGCCATTCAGGATTTGCCCCCGCCCAAGAATACAACGGAGGTGATGAGTTTACTTGGTAGACTGAACTATATTAGAAGTTTTATTCCTCAACTCACAACCACTTGTAAGCCCATATTCAAGTTGCTGAAAAAGAGTGTTGCGGTAAAATAGACTGAAGAATGTCAGGAAGCGTTCAATCAAATCAAAAGATATTTGTCAAATCCGCCCGTACTGGTACCCCCGGAGCATGGTAGGCCTTTGATCTTATATTTATC
>NW_025859289.1:0-2802 GCF_002878395.1 Capsicum annuum
AGTGCCTACGTGGCACACACGTGTGCCTACGTGGACACTTCAATGTGTTGTGCCATGTAGGCACTAAGGGTGTCAAAATTACACTTTTAATTAGTTCAGGGGGTAATAGGACCCCCTTAAAGTTGAGGTGTGTCACAACCGTTTTGAGTCTAGTTCAGGAAGTAATAGAGTATTATCTCTAATAATTTTGATATTGTATTATGTATATACAATATAAATTTGTCCTTCTATTTATTTGCTCCAAGAAAGATGTCACATTTTTATATTTGAAAATTATTTAACTTTAAATTTTTAGTTTACATGTAATAATGTTACTCCTAAATGGCGTGTTTAATACTTTATGCGTTTTAATTTATATGACACTTTTTATTTTCAAGAGTCAAGCAAGAAAATATTTAACGGTAATTTTTATGTATTTTTTTAAATATTTTAAATTATTAATTCTTATGACTTATGGTACTTTTTGTATAGTTCTTAAATATATGTAAATTATATTTTCAAAAACCTTTAAGACCATATGTCAAAATTCATTATCAAAATAAATAAATTTAACTCTTGAAATTCGAATTGTATCATATAACCTAAGTTGATGGTAACTTGCTAAGGTGATATATGACGTGACTTTTGTGCAAGACGGCTGTTTTTTTTTAATTTTTAGTTCTTTGTATCTTTCCATTTTTTTAATTATTTTTTTATGTAGAGTTGGATGTTTTAATATAAAATATCCATTAAGTAATAAATTAAATATTCAGTTTGAAAATGAAATCAGAAAATAGTTGGAAGGAAAGATCACCAGGGTGTTTACATACTATAGTCTATAAATTATATATTTGTGTTTTTTTTTTTTCATCCGGTGTTCGATACTTGTATTGAAATCCGACTAATTCAGATTTACACCAGGTAGGGCCCCATTCGGGGGGTAACGCTCCCTACCAAGAATTTTTTCATACTCAGGGCTCGAACCCGAGATGGTATTATATATTTGTTTATTGGCTGATGCAAAACTGAGTTGGTGCTCCACCCTTAACCAGAGGTCGAGGGTTCGATCCTAGGTATAGAGAAAACTCTATTGGGAGCGCTGCCACCTTAATGGGCTCTGTAACGCGTAATTCGAATTAGTCGGAGCTCCAATACGAACACCAAACACCGGATGGAAAACAAAAAAAAAACTCTTAAAAAACAATTAATTCAAAGAAAGGAGTTTTTTCTTTTTCAAAAAAATTCTATTTGGGAGGCTTTATTAAAGAATACTTTAATATATTGATATCATACACATCTCAATTCTTGATTTATCTATGTGAGTGAGTTATTCAATCTCCTTTTGTTTACTTGTTATATTTCGTTGCACGAGATTCAATTTAACTAATCTGTAAAGTTAAATTGAATTAGATTAATTTGATATTTTTAATTAAAAATTTAGATTTTCGAAAGGTAATATAAATTGTACTATTCTTTTCATATAATATAAAGAAAAATACATCTTAATATGTTTGTTAATACTCTCTCCGTCCCAATTCCAAATTTCCTAATTTAATTTCCTATTTTGCTTGTTTTTTTTCATTAATCAAGAAAAGATAATTTTTTTTCATGTTTTATCCTTTACATTAATTACTTTTTTTTCAAATTAAAATGTAAACATCATTTAATAGAGGTATTATGATAAAATAGTTATGTTATTAATTATTTTTTTTAATCAATGTGTCACCTCAATTTGAGATGGATGATTTGGGAAAGAGGAAGTATCTATATAATTTAATTTTCAAAGAGCGAATCGTGATAAAGTAAAATTAACTTATAAATGAAATAATAAACAATCCTAGTTGACTATAGAGTCCTCCAATAATTATTTCAGTTTCGAGACGTGCTTAACCCAAAGTTTGAAGACGTTGACTTAAATTTTGTCAATGAATTAATTAATACATCCTCCGTTTTGAATTATCCGTTCTAAATTGAGATGACATGACTATTAAGAAAATAATGATTAGTAATATAATTTTATTATTTTGTCCCTATTAATTGTGTCATGTTGTTAGTTCCAATATTGATGGAGTTATTATATGGCTGATACCAAAATACTTTTTGTACGGATAATTAAGATTATAGAATTAATAGAGTCTTTGCAACACTTTTCAAAATTTAATAATGCAATGCTAGAAACAAGGAGTAATCAATTACTAAGGGTATAATGGGGGAAAAATTGTCTTGTCTTGGCGAAAATAGGCTCGTATAGAAATGCAAAATAAGACGATGTACACTAGGGGTGGGCATGGTATGGTATATATCGAATTACCATACCAAATCGAAATTTTTAATACCGTAATTTCGATATTATGGTAGTTGGTATGGTATATGGTATACATTTTAAATTTTTTTGGTATATGATATGGTATTCGGTATTTACAAATGACATACCGAAATGCCCAATACCATACTGAAGTATATATATAGTTACATAAATAACTTTTTTATATAGAGAGAGATATATACACACACACAAAGAGAGACACAAATATAATACTTAGTATTAGTATAAAAATGTTTAGACATTGAAACTTTCGCTACTCTATTTTGATTGAAATGTCTTTTTGGTGTAATTGATTAATAAAAGAAATCATTTGTACTTCTTTTTCAATATTTCTACATCATTAATGTGTATTTGTGATACAATTAAGACGTGCTTTTGAAAAGTCGAAGTAATAATACTCTAGTATACGAGTATATATTGTCGAAGTTAAACAAACTATGGTTACCGATTACCATACCGCAAAATACCGAAATCAAACGTCAAAATAATGAATCATA
>NW_025859290.1:0-2203 GCF_002878395.1 Capsicum annuum
TAGGATAAAATAAAAATGGGTAAAAGTGAATAAAAATTGAACTTTAAGAGGACGAAATCACGTGTCTACACCGTGGAAATAGTCTCTTGTTGAAATATAAGGTGATATTGCGTACTGGTCCGATACTTCCTGGAATCCGCACCTAGCAAAAGTTTTAGTGCAGTGGGTTTCTCTTTTCTTTATTCATCTCCCCATTTGGTTATTAAATAATATTAGATGTCCTCTCATGCTTATTTTATGTCCTTATTTGCTCATACTTCTTTTGTTTCTATTTATGTGACCCTATTTCCTTTTTATTATGTTTAAAAATGATATTTCCTTTTTAAATTTGAAATAAATTTAACTTAAATATTTCATTTTATTTTTATTAACGAATTTGTATAGTCACATAAATGGTGTAAAATGTTTAATACACAAGTTTTGAAATATTTTAACCACAAATACTATATATGATACATATTATGGCAAACAAGTGTAGGACATAAACTTTGAAAATTTTCTTTTTCATTCATGACTCATAAAAAAGGGCAGTCCGGTGTACTAAAACTACCGCTATGCGCGGTGCCCAGGGAAGGGTCCCATCACAAGAGTGTATCGTACGCAGTCTTACCTTGCATGAACTCATATCTAATTAAAAATAAATTAGACTATCTAAAGTTTCACTTCGTTCGTGGAACTTATTAATTTCCAAGATTGTAAACATCCCCTAATCCTATGTATACTAAAAAAGAACAGTGAATGAGAGTGTGGCCAAAAATTAAAAGGAAAATTACATAAATAAACACCTTAAGTTTTCACTATTACCTAAAATCCTATCCTACTAAACATATTACAAAAATTCTTTCTAATTCACTAAACACTCTCTTTTTCATATACATTACTATATATTGTTGAACACAACACATAACTCCTATATTTTAATCAAAAATCACGATTATAATGGCTTAGATTACGCCAAAATTAATTTCTGATGCAGCATCCGTTTTTGAAGTTACAACTTCCACACTTTTACCCCATTAACTTAATTATTCAAAATTAATTGGTGGTTAGTTTGTTTTCAGTTGATGCTTTTCTATATTAGTTTAGTAATTGAAGAAATCATCTTTCAATGTTATGTTCTTTAAGCATTTTAACAACATTAATGGAGTCAGGACCAAATTTTAGTTTGGGTCTTACCCAATTGCATTCAACTTCTATTGAAATTGGTGTTGAGTTTGTTCATGGTCACTTCGATTATGAAGACAATGATTTTCAGGAAAATAGATCTAAGCATTGAAATGATCCGATAATGATGAAAAAATTATGGAATGTTGTTAGTGGTAAAGGAAAAAAAGCTTGTTGTTGCCATTTCAAAGAGAAGAAGAAAGGAAGTTGTGAAAAAGAGACTCATTATCAAAGGTATAATATTTATGTATTTGAATCTGATAAATTATTATAAAGCTAATGTGACATTGTATGCGTTCTGAGACATCAAAAATTTTATATGTGATTTTGTTTCTTTATAGATATGATACAATATGATACATAGATTCAAGGTTAATGAGTCCTTGCATGCTTTATGAGACATAATACAACATATATATGATTATGGTTTAGTTTTATACTTGATTCATGTAATATTCTTATTATGAATCATAGATATAATTTTGTCGAGATTTTAGATTTATACGATACATTTTAAAAATTGTATGTGAGTTTTAGTTTGCTTACACCTGATACATTAAACATTATGAGTATGATACATAAGTATGAGATATATCATTACTTCTGATACATAATAAGTGTTGAAGTTGATTTGTATTGTATTTTTCATCTAATACATTCAAATTAGTGAGTATCAGACATATATATAATGTTACGAATTTTATTATAAATTAAATATATATTTATTATTCTTTGTAACCTTTATAATATGTTCATTGTTTCTTAATGCAGGGGATGAAATATGTGATCAAAACTGTTCCACCTCATCCGCTGAGTTTTGGCATTTCGTGCAACTGTAACTTTGCTACCGATGTTGAGAACTATGTAGGTAAAAAAGTACTCATATGTTTAAGGAGATATGCTTTGGTGTGTTTATTGATATGCTCAAATCAAATTTTCAAGGTCAAATAACCAAATGCTTGAGTTTCTACTGTAGACACGTAATTTTGTCCTTTTTCAAAAATATTTTAATCATTTTTTTAATTTTTATTTTTATTTT
>NW_025859291.1:0-1834 GCF_002878395.1 Capsicum annuum
CCCTACGCCACTTCTCCATCTTTTTTCGTTCCTCCTCATACTTCCTAGCAAGCTCCTGAACTTCCTTTCGCATCTCCTCAAATTGATCATATGATGGCAGAACTCCCTATACCTTGCAATCCACAGTAAAGACGTTAAAAGTTCTTCTCAGAGCAGAGGTCACATGCCCTTCCCTTACACATGCCCCCAATTATATCCAACCAGCATGAGAGAGTTTCTTCCCCTTGATGGCATGATTGAATTTCCTTGATCATATGTCGGTTGACTCCTTTTGATCTCTTCAATTGCTTGAAAGTATCGATTCTATATTAAAAGTAAAATTAGTATATAATAAATGATATAAAATAAACTCTAAGTAAGTTATGAACTTACGTAAGTATCCTCTGCCCATGTTTCAACCTAGACTTCTTTTTCATCTCTAATTTTCATATGGGTCTTCTTCTATACCTCTTCACGAGAGGCTGGTCTATCAAGAGATGCTTCCTGCAAATGAAATAAACATAGTGAACCACAATTGCATTAAAAATTTACTACCATCTAAAATGTATAAATAATTACCAGTATCTTTATCCAAAAGGTCTAAAAGAAAAACCCAAAAAGAGTGACATTGAGTCCCTGGTTGTTTTAATTCTAGAGGAGATGAGTGATGCATCAGATGCTGGTAGCAAAACAAGTGTATCTTCATCTAAAAAGGTCTAAAAAAATTTTCCAAAAGAGTGACATTGGGTCCCTAGACATTCCAACTCCTGATAAGATGAATGATGCATCTGATGTTGGTTGTGAATCAAGCAATAGGAAAAAACTTGTGGAGAATGAAGATAACATGACCACAGAAGCCGAGGCCAAGAAGTTAGAAGTTGCCTTAGAGAGATGCCAGTGAACTCATAGAGTTGTCATAACAAAGGAAGATAAAATATAAAGATGATAAAGTTTTGTTTGGGAAGAAGACAGTAATCATTATTCATTACTTGTTTAAATTCGAAAGTGTTGTATCATTACTGAATCTCATAGATCCTCTTAACTTTGATCAACATATTAACTATCAACTATCTTAAGAAAAACATATTTTAAGCAACTGATTTAGAAGATAAGTCCTTCTACTTTGTTTTGCCAATGTTAGTTTATAGAAAGAAAACAAGAGATAGAATTATTTCATATATTGGATGCATTAGAGCTGACATTGTTCGCAAAAGAAACTTTTTTAATATGAAACACTTATCTCATATCCCATCAAGGACATGGAAAGCTAGCTATAATTTTGGACTGCGTAATCACATTTTTTCCTACAAGCTTGATTTGACTATTAGTTTACATTCTTAATTTCAATATGCAACATTTTATAACACTTAATGATATGATTTTAGAACAATTTTGCTGCAGCACTCAGTTTAGACAGGGCTGCAACATCTCAGGCTCATCTGTTCAAGTTAGCTAACGAGGGCAGCTCAAGCCTAGAGCTTAAATAGTTATTTGAACTATCACCACCAGTATCTTGTTATGTCTAGTTCATTATGATATCTGTGTGTTTATTTAGGATTAACTATTAAGCATTAATGTTTTTTTGTTTGTCTTTATCAAATTTATTGTGTTTGCTATTTAATCTTACAAAGAAGATACCAACTTTCATTGTTTTAATAAGTTATCAGTAAAACATTTCTTGTTGTATTACAAGTGTGAATGTTTCCAATTTCAAAATATTCTTTTTCTATCTCCTTTATGATAAAGAAGGTATCTTTCCAAATAAAAATAAAGTATTCTATTTTTTTCTTATAAAATAATCTAACTTAAGCAATCAGGAACAAATAGATGACTACCTCCTTTATTAGTTGAAAAC
>NW_025859292.1:0-1094 GCF_002878395.1 Capsicum annuum
AAACGGAGGGAGTAATATTTAAAGTTGAAAAAAACTGGGGGTAATTTTGAGCCAACGAAATTGTATTACGTCACTAATTTTGAACACTTAAATAAAATACAAATGGAAAAAGACTCAAATATGTCATCGAACTTTGAGAAAAGTTTCATCTATACCATCCTTTAAAGTTTCGTTTATAGTAATTTTAGAAGATATGGTGAGTAATTTTACTCCTTAATTATAGTAATTTCCGTTAATTAGCGCCATTTAGATTGATGTATCACTGGTCACGTATCTCTTTTAATATTATATATCTCAAAATCATATCGGGAATTTATGAAATTTTGAAAAAAAATTGAAATTATACGTAATTATGGTTAAACATCTTGGAATTTATGTAAGTTTTATTTATAAATATATTGTTGTGTGGCCATATATTTTGGCCAAAGTTTGATTTTGTTGTTGGAAACTTTTATACGAAACCATCCATGACATTAAATACTTGGAGAGCAAGAACTTTCTTGCTATTTCTTAGTCTGTATTTTGTAGTTTTAGCAAATAAACATATTGCTTCTAACTGTCGTCAATAAAAAAATGGTGTATTGTACCTTTTTCAGAACAGTTATATTTTATTATATGATTGGATGTTTATTTGTTATGTCATTTCCATATCAATACTGTCAGGTTGGGGTTGTGTATGTTTCTTGCTCTTCATATTCTTTGCTTTGCCGTTTTAATTGTTGGTCTATGAATCTCCAGGACAATATTTGCCTCTGCTATTGGTGATTCAATTTCTTCAAGGGTTGTCATATCAACCTTTTTTTGTTTTTTTTGGCATAACACATAAGCATGATTTTTAACCTGACATCAAATTATAACTATGACCTTAACTTTGCTCGTGCACAAGTAAACCCTTTAACTATACAAAAGCTGAATAAAAAATACTTCAATCCTACTTGACAAAATGAGTGATTACACTCAAAATGACGCATGTGGGAGTAAAAATTGGAGCTTCCAACAGTTAAAAAAATGCTTAAATGATTGTTATACGCTTAATGAATCCTTTACATATATATATATATATATATATATATATATATATATATATATATATA
>NW_025859293.1:0-1925 GCF_002878395.1 Capsicum annuum
AACTCATGCCTTACACTGTGTTTGGATGGTAATTTTTCATGATTTCATAATGTATGGTATTGTGTTGTACAGTATAGTACAATACAATGTTGGATGAACTGTATCGTTTACTGTTGTTTAATAACAGTTTTATTGTTTGATTTGATGGTATGGTACTATATCATAATTGGTGAGTTTTTTAAAATGTCCTTAATTATTATAAATGTTAAATTTATCAATAATTATTAATAAAAAAATTTAAAATAATTTTCTTCCTACTAATTTATCACAAGTTATGCCATATAAATATATTAAGTTGTTAAATTCATATAAATCTAACAAAATCAATTAAAGAGTAGATCAAAATAAATGTAATCGAATTTATTTCATTTATAGTAACAAAATTCATATCTTTTTGGTGATCTAGATGTGACCACCAACGATAAGTACAGAGTTTGAATGCATCTTTTGTGTATGCTACAGGTGTGTTCGATATGAAGGAGAAATATTTTACATGAATTTTTTTTAGAAAAATAAGTTAATTCATTTCTTTTACAGTAATAAATTTTATTTCTTTTTTATAATTTGATATGTGACCACCAATGATAACAAAGTTTGAATGCATCTTTGTGTATGCTACTGGTGTGTTCGATAGGGAGGAGAAATATTTTTCATGAAAATTATTTTTTTAAAAAATAAGTTAATTCATTTCTTTTATAGTAAAAAATTCATTTCTTTTTTATGATTTAAGATGTGACCACTGACTATAAGTACAAAGTTTGAATGCATCTTTTGTGTATGCTATAACCTATGAATGTGTTTGATATGGAGGAAAAATATTTTTCATGAAAAATATCTTTAGAAAAATAAGTTGTTTCTTAGTTATTTTCTTGTGTTGGTTATGCAAGTAGAAAATATTTTCTTAAAGCATTTGTAAATATTTAACACAAAACAATGAGAACGAATAAAATAGGGAGGTAGAGTAAGAATTTATTTTATTACATAGAGGTTGTGGGCGTAATGAAATGGGGGTCAGGGGTAAGTAAAAAGTCTTAAATTTTTATTAAAGATCAAATTAAAAAAAATGTGTGTGTGTGTGGGGGGAGGGGGTACAATTTTTTTTTTTTAAATAATTTGAGGGGTGGGGGAAGGGGGTGGGTTGGTAAGTGGTGAGGGTTGGGTGTAAGGTCCAGCAAAGTTCCCTTGTAGTTTGAGCCTTAGGGCGTGTCGAGTGAGGCATGATTCCGTTCCTAAAAGATTGAGAAGTGGCTTCCTAAGTGAGTATCGTGTTAACAATATAGAATTTCCCTAATTTCAAATTTCTATCACGTGGGAAATCTGATAAGCTTTCCATCGATATAAGATTTGCCCAAATCCAATACCTGGGTAAGAAGTTATGGCTAATTTAAGCCTTAGTCGTAAAACTGCATCATTTAAGTGATTGGCGCGTCGCGGAGAGGGTTTATTTGACAATTGTCTATTTCCAGTGGGAATCTGCGGTAGTGGCGCATTGCGGAGGAGCCCAATTTCTCAATAGTCAATTTTCAGTGGAACCCCGCGATAGTGACGCATCGCGGAGGAGTTCCAGGTCCCAACCAGTGGGACAATGCAATGGCTCTGCATCGCGGGGACTCCCAATTTTCCAATTGTCATTTTCAGTGAGCCACCACGATAAGTGGCGCATTGCGGTGGCCTATGAAATCGGGTTCCCAGTTCAAATTTTTTTCCAGATTCGTGCAAAAGCCAAAAAGGGAACTTTGGACTTTTTTCAAGCCTATAAAACCGTGCAAACACCAAATCAAAGCCAATTACAAGAATCCTATAAGGTTTTTTCTCAAGTTTTCTCTCATAAAAAATTCTAAGTATCCAAAAACCTCTTCCAAGAATCTCAAGAATCCACCATGGATTTTCTAAATTGAGTCAACATTCAAGGTTCCCAAGTCAAG
>NW_025859294.1:0-3069 GCF_002878395.1 Capsicum annuum
TGGAATGTACACAACCTTACCTCTACCTCATAGAGATAAAGTTGTTCTGAAAGACCCTCCAAGAAGTCATTGATCGATCACAAGGCACACACATTCATGGATATCATATGCAAGAATTTCCTCTGCAAAATCTAGGTAGAACTCATCATGAGCTAACTCTAACTCTCAATAGCACTTTCATGAACAACGAAAATATTCTTACAAAGTCCTATAAACATACTAAAAATAGAATTAACAATAAACTAAATCAAGAAAAAATACTAAAGAATATAGAACAACCAAGAAATAATAATGCTTAAAGAACTTGATTGTCATGAAGCAATCATACTCTTAAAGAAAAAAAGGAGGAAGAAAAGTGTTAGATTTAGAAGCATACTTAGGATTTATGTGATGTTGGTGTTTTCTCTTGAGAAAAGTAATTTGAACAAAAAAAGAAGTGTAGACATTCACGGAAGAAGAAAAAAATGTGAGGTTATAGAAGCATACATGACGATTGAATTTTGTAAAGTTGATATTTCTCTCTCTATATATAGGAGTCTTGATTAAGAAAAAATTATACAATATTTGATGATTTGACATATTAAATAAGGAAAAAAAATATAATTTTAGTTGATTTAAAAGTTTTAAATATTAGAAAAATAATTAAATTACTATTCTTAAATATTTAAAAGTAACCTTAATAAAACCTGTTTTCCTTGGTAAAAATTTAATTCCAAATTAAACTTCACAATTTTTTCGTTAAAAATCAAGTCCAATTGAAAATTGGTTACCAGAGAATGCGTCCAATTGAAAATTAAGGGTAATGATGCAACGTCAAAACCTTGTAAAAATATTTCTTACCATATATTTTCTCTTACCAAATATTTTATAATTCTTTAATTTTTAAAATATATTTTTCTCTTACCAAAATATTTTAGGATTCCTTAATTTTTAATATTATAAAAAAAATAATAATTAAAGAAAATAACTGAAAAAATAATTTTGTCTATTGCATAGTCTTTTAATAAAGGGTAAAAAATTCAAATCGCCTTCACACTTTTAATATATTATAAATATAGATTATAAATATAGATATAGATATAGATTATAGATATAAATTAAATGTAAAGTCCTAATTTCCTTTTATTACTGATTTCTTTAGTTTATCTAAATATTAAAAAGTAAATATATTTAAAACTTAATTACCTATAATAGGCTTTAATATTATATGATTGTGCAACACAAAATTTACATCGTCTGTAATATTAGTTAAATTCGTATTTTTATAGTGAATTTTATTGATTGCTTAGTGCAGAAGAAAAGCAAAGTGGGAAGATGGTAAGAGAATTTTAGAATAAGCATTATTAAGTTCTTGAAATGGTAGTAAGGGGTTGGTGGTTGGTGGTTTGGTGCAAGCTTGGTTAGGAGGCGATTTATTCACTCACAGTTTATACTCTCTGAGTTTTAATTTATTTGTCTTTCTTGTTTTTGAGTTTGTCTAAAAAAAAAGTTACGAAAAAAAAAACAAGAACAATTCATAATTGTTTATCTACCTGAAAATCTTCCAAACAAAATGACAAACACTTTTTTCTACAAAAGCACTAGAGGAATATGGCTCGTGCTAAGATGCCGCGTATGTATTTTAAGCTAGGTTGATGCTAATTAGAATCATAAGTTGTAAAACATAGTCATAGTAAGATTGGGAAAATAAGTTCATTACTATTAGATGTTTGATAGTACTTGCTTAGGAACCAAATTTTACAACATAGTTATATAATAATCTTATTTACATATCAAGATTCATCGAATCCTGAGATTGAGTACAATGATGTGTGTTTTATGTTGTGTAATCTTCTCCTTAGCCTCCTCCTCGATAGTTGCAAGACTGTAAACATCTATCATAAAGGAGAATTTGGAAGTTTTCAAGGTTATAAGAAATCAAGGAACCTAATGGATCAACGAAGAACCCTCACACCTCAATAGGTTCAGTTAATTAGCTAAAAAGGTTGGGGACAGACACCACAAATCATAACAGAGCATGCAAAAATGTAGTGCCTGTGTTATAAGAGAATCAATATAAGGAAGAACACGTGTGAAATATATAACTACATTACTTTCAGCAGGCACAATGAATCCTTATTGTAAGGTAATTAAATCCAAAATTAATGAGAAATGAAGACAACAATAGAGAAATTTTCGTCGGGTTCCTATAAAACTTTTGAATATCTAAAAAGGGAATTATCAGCATATGTTACACCATGAACTGATCTATACTTCAGAAAAATGTAGAAATAAGATAAGTGAAAAACATTACAACATAGGTATAAAATAAAACAGAAGCCTAGTTAACTTCGTCGATAAACAATAATTATCCTCTTCTCACATAGCAATTTCATCACCACTAAATAATACTGATTTCTGAATGCATGGAACATATGCAGACTATTTGATCTAACTCTCTTGAAACTTCACAAAGAAGAACTCATGAAATATTTATTAGCTTATAGAGAGCTGAAAATGAAATGGTATCGGACATAATGCTTACTGTAGAGTCACTAACTTAAAATTCTAAAGAGAATAAAAGAATCGAAGGGTGGATCAAACGAAAGTAAATAGCAGAGAAAAGATACGAACTGAGCTCTACAAGAGCAACGATCAACACTTTAGTCGTAAGAGTGTCTATTATGGGATGCACATAAGTACATTAGGACGACGCATATAATACACATGTTATCAAAAAATAAAGTATAAGGGATAAACATAAATGGGTATGAACAGGTAAACTAAATTGTTTAAAACTTCTAAACTCGAGAATCCTGGTGAAGTGAGAGCATCAGTAAGTCGTTTGTTCTACATCCGAGGAGCTTGTTTGAGACCATACAAGGATCTTTTGAGAAGACCATATGATCCGCGCGAGAGGGATCTATAAAACCAAGAGGTTGAGACATATAAACAACCTCATCTAAGTTACCATGAAGAAAAGCATTGGAGATGTCCAACTGTGTAATATGTAAACCATTAGTCACTGCCAAGGATAACAACAACCAAATCTTGGATGGATTAACTACGGGACTAAAGTATCCACAAAAT
>NW_025859295.1:0-1728 GCF_002878395.1 Capsicum annuum
AAGACAAGAAAACACTATGTAATTTATTCTGATATGCCCAAACCTTGATGGGCAGAGTTATGCGGTGCCTGCTAGCTGGTTGGGGCTGTGGGTACCCAGTGGAATTAGCCGAGGTGCGCACAAGCTAACCCAAAGACCACCATCATAAAAAAAAGGTGAAGCTAACATGCACAGTTTTATTAGGACAACAGTAAAATCTAGTATTGTAAGAGCGGTTCTATTTTGCAAATGATCCATGGAAGAGACTCAACTTTAGCTCTGAGATGACAAATCAAGTTTTAATGCTTCTGCAAGTACTGCAAGCAGCAAAAGAAAGGCCATAATGGCAGTTTTAGTTGTAGACTGATGCAGATATTAGGAGGAGAGAAAGAATAAGTTAAATGTGCTGTAAGTTCCTACTTGTTGTGTACTTGTTCAAAATTTGAGGACATTTGACTCTTCCCTCATACTTTAAGAAATTGAAAAATATGGAAAGACAGGTTCTTTGTAGATCAGCAACACATAATTTTGGGTTAAGGGCATGTCACGGGTTCAAACTCTACTGTTGACAAAAGCATGGTAGATCAAGTGGAGAGGGTAGAGCCGCAGGTCCATTATCCACCAAGTTTGAACTGTTAGCTACTGACATTCAAGAATTTCTCGGTTATAAAAAATGGTTCTTGGTAGATCAAGTCATTAAACAATCTTCCACACTAATGCAAAATGTTTATAAGTTTTTACAGTGAATTTTCCAATCGTATAAAACCACCTTTTAAACCATCTGATTCTAATTTCTTGAGTTCATTGTTGAACGTATCCTTATCAGTTAAAGGTCACACCTCCAATTTTACTCTCTTCAGTCTGATTCCACCAAACTACTTCAATCTAACCTTAGGTTGAAACTTATTGCTGATAATAAATCAGCAAACTTGAAGAACTAAATTCACATTAGTCAATCAATTATGCCCCGATGCCAAAAAGTTGGGGCTATCTACATGAATCATATGTAACCATCTGGTCGACTATTCAATAATAAGCATTCAAGACTAAACTAAATGTTCTATGAATGTAGAAGTTAATATTCGACTAAACCACATTTCACATCAGTACTCCTGACAAATACAGCTCTCTCAATTATAATTCATGATAGATGGTAAGCCAGATAATAGACCCTTAAACATATGTATCGCCAAAAAGACAAAGAACACACCTTTAGCATTAGATTGCAAAGTAGGATCAAAAACCCTTCTAAAATTATCTCGAAGATCCAGAAAACTCTGGCGTATTAGCAATGCATCTCTCATAGAGTCATTGAATTCCTTAAGCATCCCCGTTGGTATTCCCTCTGGCAAAAAGCTCTCCAGCTCTTCCCTCCTACAATAACCATTTCATGAGTACAGATACAAAATAGCTCAGAAACAAAGTGAATCCAGAAATTTAATTTCACATGTAAAACCTACCACTACACCCACTAAGCCTTGTTTGGATGGTGGTTTTCCATGGTATGATATGATAGGGTTAGCAACGAAACCATGTTTGTATTGATTGTTTTTTAAATGACATGGTATGGTACGGTATGTTTCCATGGTTACCAAACCATGAAATCTCTCAATTTTCAACCACCAATTTGGTGGTATCCCATGGTTTTATTCTTTTTTGTTCTAATTATGTCCTTGTATAATATTCTTTAATCCCATTTTACCCTTCACCCTATATAACTATTAACCCTAATATATTTATATTTTTACT
>NW_025859296.1:0-2182 GCF_002878395.1 Capsicum annuum
AAAAATTTAAAAGTATTAAAGGTATATAGGGACAAAAATATACTTGTATTATACATTAAAAAAAAAAAAAAGGAAGACTGGTCTTTAAAGTCTTTTCTTATTGATGTCAAAAATCCAAAGTCACCCAATATTGGGGTCATTCCATGTGATTTCTTGGACTTACAATGACCATTAATTGGCAATAGTATTGCCGACTGGACATAGTTTGGCAATTAGTTAGGCCGACTGGCCATAATACGCCCAATGACCCAAACATAGGCCATTATTTTTAAAAAAGGTAGCCCATGTCTTTTCACTTGGTTTGATTTTTCAAACTGGACAATATTGTTGGACTACTTTTAGTAATATGGACAAATAAAAATAGTCAGAGGGAGTATTAACATCTATCTATAATTTATATTTAATATAATATAATATAATATAATCAGATTAGCAGGATCTTTGTCAGGCGCGGGTAAGCCACGGCACTTGCCAGACCAACTTCCAAATATCGGATTAAGTCATAGTCGGAGTACCGAACCAAAGCACCAATCGAAATATAAAAGAATTTTCGAATAGCTTAGTGACTGTATGAAAGAATTAATCTTTTTACCGAACAAGGGGTCTGTCAGATATTTAATATACTTATATTGAACCCATGTGTCTAGAAGTTCTGACTATGCAAATAGTCGCCCTTTTCTTTATTTTTTGCCGGCTAAAGAGGCACAGTTTACTAAACATAGTCACAAAGACAAAGCCAACATAAGACATATTAAACTCGACTATACCACCATTTCAGAACCAAGTCAAGAAACTATAGAAAAATCCTTCATATTTTGATAGAGTATGTATCTCTCATAGTTATTAAGTAAGAGAAGTTAATTCTCTGGCATAGATATGAAAGGTTTTTAGCCGGACATAGTCACTGCTGAAAGGAAAGAAGAAGTATAAGAAGTACTTCAAAAGAAAATAAATAAATAAATAAATACCTTAATAATGGCCGGATGCAAGGCCGTAATAGTAGATAACGGTGAATAGTGCCTTCTTATTTAAATTCAAGACAATATACAAAAGGAGAGAAGGGAGAGCCTGGCTAGAGAGAGAAAATGTAATAAAGAAAAGAAAAACTTATGCCCTTTTTAACATAATGAGTCGTCTATATATAAAAGAAAAAAGCATCTTGCATAGTACTTGTGGGTCCCTGAGCACATTATTTTTACTATTACATGGGTCCCTTAGGTGGAGCCTTGCTATCATATTGTCTTTTTCGTTTGATGAGTAGAGGAATGCCTCAATGTTTTCTATTTCTTCATCGTTGAGGATGTTGTTTGGTGGAAGTGGTTGAGATTCCTGAATATCTCCAGATTCAACTGCTTCTTCACTTGTAAGGATTTTCATGGAGGTGTTCGAACATTGTTCTACAGGTTTTAGTAGATTTTTCCAAACTTCGGCCAAATAATTCTCAATCATCTCTAGTTTGTCTCTATCATGCATAGAGAGTCTCCTAGAAATATAACTCAAATTTTTATCTTCCACAATCTTTTTTGTGGAGCAGTAGTATATTCGACAATTTTGCTATTAATATAATTAAGTAATTTCTTCCCATTTGAAATTTTTGTAAGGGGGTCTTTTCTTGTTAACTTATCCCAGAAAATAGTATAGAATACCCTATATAGTCCGGGTATTTGTTCTTTCGTATATCCAAATTCAATATTCCATTTATGTATCCATGGAATAGAGAATTCAATGAAGAAATACATCTGATAGATCTTATCTAAATTGCATATATGATCAGAATGATATAATTCTATCAGGAAAGGTAAAACTTTAATCCATTCTTTATATAGAAGCACATATTCTGCTGGCAGAATTTTAATTATAGGGTCATAATACGACCACCATTGAATGAACCAATTGGGGATTGGATCTTCAAAAACTTTAGCACAGACCTTTATAAACCATGTATGTTTGTGTTTAATATTATTGTAGTATAAAGTTTGGGTAAAATCCTTAATATAGTCCCAATAGGTAAAGGAAATTTTTGAACCTTTCATAGTCATGGTTTTTTCGGACATAGATGTTGTTCCCCAATCTTTTATTGATATGGGTTTTTTAATCATCATCTTAGAATATCCATGAACATGTTCTGTTGTTTTGCTCATTTGGTGATGTTCTATTTCAATGCTTCTAGTGGACACTAGAA
>NW_025859297.1:0-2359 GCF_002878395.1 Capsicum annuum
TAACTGTTATATTATTGAAATTGATTAGTTTGTAATGAATTTTTTGATAATCAGAAGCAGTCTCAGAAACCAAAAACCCATAAGCTATATTGCTCGGACTCTTCAAAAATGTCAATAGGTACGTGTCGTATTTGCCATACCTAATGTATTTTTAGAGAATCCGATACGGGTGCGGCATCAAAAGTGAAGAGTCCGCGCAACTTAGGCCATAAGTTTATCTCTCCTATTCTATATACAGGAAAGGATTACAAAGGTTCTTATTAGCTTAGCCTGTTGGTTTTAATCTTAGATCACAATGATTCTGTTATTTATTTGATGGAATACGTGTAGTAGTTTCAACCTAGCTAATAAGTGTTTTCTGACTTTGTGTTGGATTAATTTGCTTGTTGGATTTTGGTGCAGTTGTAAAGGCTGTTCCAAATTCAGCAATAGGGTTACCACTTACTGCAGAAAACATTGAGAGTGTGATGGATAAAATTCTACCATATCTGATTTCAGACGAAGGAAACACTTCGTTACATGAAATTGATGGCAATTATTCTGCTCTTAACTGCCCATGCCAAACTGAAGTTGAGAAGACAGGTGAGAAATTATTTGATTCGAAGTCTTGTATAAATATTAAAGTTATCCATATATGACCTCTTAAGACTATAGCTACACTAAGTTTGTTCTAGTTTCATACTTTCTACGGACTGGTTATCTGCAATGAATTAATTTTATTTTGCTTATTTTTTTAAATATCTTTTCTAGAAGGTTTTGAAGTCCTCTGTAGAAGCTGCTCTTCAAGTTCTACATTTTGCCATATACCATTGAGAACTAACTGAGATGGAGGAACGTGAGCAAGAAAGAGAAAAAGAATTGGGGAAGAATTGTAGCACTGACCATGATGCTCGCAGTAATGCTTTATCTCATAAATACAGAGCTGAGAGTGATGATGAATCTCTATCTAGAGCTTGCAACGAGTGGCATAGCAAGAGCTCCACTGCAGGTAAAAAAATAACTATCATATAATCTTTAAAGGTTTCAATCTATGACATTTCTTTTTCGGGGACCTGAATCATTAGTTGAATGCAGATATACCATTCTTTTTGGTGACCATTAGTTCAAATTCGAGTGTTAACCTCAGGAATCTAAGGGAGTTGGAAGCCTGCCAACATAATGGTCAAAAGGTTTGTGTGTTTGATCTTAATTTTGTTTGGAATCTTAACTAGTATAAAGGATGTATAGTCGTTGTGTAAGATTAAACGTGCTGCACTGATTTTATTACATACTTGTGATATTAATGATACAAGGCTTTTTAACATAAATGGCAGGTCTTTTTTGGTTTTTATGGCCCTTGTCATCTTCCAAATAATCCTGGATGTCCACTTCACAATTATCTCCCTATATCTGTTCAAGGTGGGGCCTTAGAAAGATTTATTTTTTCTGCTACCATGAGAACCGTGGTTTTGCAGATCTGGGATTGTCGCTTATTGGAGAAGCTGAAATATCTTTTTCACAAGGTATATCTATTGGTAATAGGTTTTGGTTTCTAATTTATGCGTAACTTTATAAATAGTGAAAGTCATATCGTCTACAACCATAATTGAATTTGTTTAGGAGGGGGAGTCATGAGAACATACCAAATGTAGTGGGATGGGAACTAAACAAAGGAAAGAAGGTTCCGAGGTGTATCAGCCTTGCTAAATCTATTTATTGCAACTCCCTCACTATTAATTCCTTTGATGATCTATCTATATGGTGTTAGTTCATTTTATCTATTTCAATGTTTCCTTCTAATATTAATGTTTCTAAAGTTTTCTTTTGCATTCTTCCAGTAAAGTGGCAGTGAAGCAATGGAAACTGATCATTCTCCTCCAGCTGAAATCAACATATCTTCCGAGAGGTTTGTGTAATTAACTAATTGATTATTACATTCATTTCTTTGTACTCCATGGTAGATGTCAATTATGGAATCTAAAAAATATGAACTTGTAGATTGCAAGCATTCAGTGCAACACTTGGTAGGCACAGGAACTTACAACATGTGGAACAAATTCTAGTTGCCGATGTGGAGAGTGTTGTCAACAATGGGGCGACTGTACCTTACTCAAAGGCGGAGATAGAGAAATTATTACATGTATGTAAGTTTCTGATTACAAATTTCTTCGACTTCTGAGTTCCAAACAAATGTGTAGATTACCTCTTTTTTCACTAGTAGGCAACACTAAAATGTGTATCACTTGGATACCATAGTTTTTGAAGGTTAAAGAGCTAATATTGAAAAATGTTTTAATGTACAGATGATGCAAGAGAAAGACCAGTTGTGGATACACAGTGATACCAATGTAGTTTACTTCATGTAAACCTGTCTAATTGG
>NW_025859298.1:0-1214 GCF_002878395.1 Capsicum annuum
GAAGAGGTGGGAGAGTGATGTATCACAATCATTAAATATTTGAAACTGTTATTATTTAGAAATAGCAAGTGGTACTAATGACATGACCCGAACCATGGCCTAGTCGTGTCGGGTGCCTCAAGCCCAACCAGGGATCAGAGAACACCCCTAATACCCCACCATAACCGCTCTACATTCTATATCAGATGAGTTCTCTCTCTCTCTCTCTCTCTATATATATATATATATATATAAATATATAATCCAAAACAAAATGGAACAATCATAAACCAAATACAGTCAACCTGTATCAACCATAATACCAATGCCAAGGCTGACACCAATATCAACACCACCCATACCAACCCAAAGTAGTCTCATAAAGCCTCTATTAAAAACTAAAAGAGTATCCGATTAGGACATGCCCCAGACCATAGCCAAAACTAAAGTCTATGAAATGAACAAATTATGTATAGAGACTCATGACATAAAATAAAGACTTTTGGAGTATGAAAGATCAGTACTTCAATCCAACACGAGCTAATTCTGAATTCAATCATTAAAAAGAAGGAGTAGAATAGCCGGTTCCTGCATCGTATGAGGATACAACACCTAAAGATGGGTTAGCAGGTGAACGCTACCATGCACTCAGGATAAGGATAAAATAATGTCAACCTTTAAATGAAGGTAAACAACCATATGCATTTACATCCATACATATACATATACATATATATATATATATATATATAATCCATCCTGGGAAAGGAAATCGGGTATAGCATGACTTTAATACAATTAACATGGGTATGTGTAGCTTAATCGTCCTAGAACTACCCACGGGTTATATGAGTCCAATGTTACCCCTTGGACGGGCCCCTATGTGTGTAGCCGCATGAACCAGAGATACCATAGAAGTAGGGAATTCCTGTGTACCCTTCGCTCTCTATGATACATATATATAAGTGTAACTGAGAGGATTCTCATGTACCCCTTAAATATATGGTCGCCATGACCAATCCTCATGTCGAAAAATATGAGTTACTAGTGTCCGTCCATTGGACTCACACCTTCATGGTTAGCTATCAAAACTGCCATTATTGCACAATTAAAACCATTAATACATAACCAAACCACCATTCTATTCACTACCAGAAATTCGCTATTTTTCGACTGAAATTTTTTGACTGAAAAGAGTAGTCGGAAAACTTATTTTTTTATTTGAATTTCTTATA
>NW_025859299.1:0-77857 GCF_002878395.1 Capsicum annuum
AGTGTTCATCCACGGATTCTTTTTGTCCGTGGAGTTCAAGAATCAATCTTTAAAATACAAAAGCTTGATTGATTGTGATGATCTGATCATACCCATGTTGATTCTTGTTTGTTTTCTTCTTTTTAATTATAAAGTATGATTTCTATATTGTTGGGTGTTGATGATCATGTTGTTGATATTGGGTGATTCCAAAGATGGAATTTTTATATGTTTTTGTGAAGTCATGATATCATATGAGTTGGAAACATGCAAATTTAGTTGTTCATGATGAACAATTTGATGAATTCACCTATGTTTAGGATGTGCATGTAAGGTGTTGGATAAAATGCCTAAGGAACTAGAAATCATGCAATATAGCTAAATTGTGACTAAGTGAAGGATTCATGAGATGCCCTTACGTTCCAATGACTTCTATGTTGTTAATGTGCCTTGTAAATGTTGTTGGAATACTCATGAACTATTCTTATGCAATTATGCTATGTTTACTTGCAAATCCTACTTATGAACAAGATGCATGATAACTATGCAATCCACATGAACTTCCATGTTATTAGTATGTGTTGCCAATATGAATATGCAATGAATATGATATTGAGATTGTGCAAGTACTTCCATGTGGTATGAAATCCTTTCCATGCAATACATTGTTGATTAACATGCTTAGTATGAGATTCCTACTTATGATGTTATAAATTATGGACTCTACTCTTATGATCAAGTCAGTCATGTGTGTCAGTTTCCTTTCATCAAGTCCTGGGGGTACTTGTACCCAAAAACTATAGCTGTATGCCTAGATCCATGTCATTTTTCATGATATCCGAACTCAAGCTATGATTTCATAGACTTCAGTCACTCATGTGACTCAAGAAAACCTCATGATCTTAGTCAGTTTTCAGATATCAGTAACATTCTGCCAATCAACGAAATTCAGTAAGATTAAGTCATGCACAGTCAATTATTCATGTCCAGCCCCTCTAAATAGGAGTAGTGGTTAGCACCAAGTGAACCTAAGGATGGGAACTCACCCGTCAGTTCAGGGTATGATTATTAGTAGCAATCCTTGTGTTTCGAAACTATGTAGCCAGCCTAGGTTGAGATATCTTAACCTGTCAGCTTAGGGTTGATGAGGTGGCTTAACCCATCAGTTTAGGGTTCCCACCGTTCTTATTTGAGTACCTGCTAGTATAGGTTCTCACAGCTATCCTTACCAGTGGCGCGGTATTGACACCCCTCCAGTTGGGACAGAAATTGGACCCCCGCTTAGCCATAACGAAATACATAGGGATGTCGGTTAGACACTACTTCCCACAGTTTCAGTATCAGTCTCAGTAAAAGAACTCAGATAGTTCTTAAGATTTTAGTATATATAGGACTGTCAGATATAGTCGTCCATGTTATCTGTTTCAGTATTAGTCATGACAGTTATTAATAAACCATGTATTAGCTTACGGGTCATGCTATCACATATTCACAGTCCCAGTTTCTATATATGTGTGTTTGCACTCCTACATTCATATTAGTCAGTCAGTGTTGTTCATGCATGAAATCCTTTATGTTCATCCTACCTTCCTCGTATACTCAGTACTCCAGTTCTACTGACGTATTTGTGCTATACTGCTTTCTTTTCATGTTACACCATAGGTTTCGAGACATGAGCTCTAGCCCAGCGGTAGCGGTAGAATTTCAGTCGTAGAGACACAGTGAGTCCTCATTGATTCGAGGATAGTATGATTTGATTTATTTATTTATTTCTTCAGTTCAGTCTTACGGAGTTAGTTGGAGACATGTTCCTTCAACTCCTTATTCAGACAGTTTAGAGGCTTTCAGATTTACTTTCAGATTTACGTTCAGATTTAGTTGTTTTGGGTATTTTCGCGCACATAATTGTATTCATTTGAACCTTATGACCTTACAGTTCTATGTATTCCTCATTATTATAGTATGATTTGCAGTATACAGGTACAGATATCAGTCATGGGTTAGCTTGTGGCCCCTCGGGGTCATAAGCACCGTGTAGCATTCCGATTCAGCAAATCAGGGTGTTACATTCACCCTTTTATTTTGCCTTTAAATAGTATATTATGCACTATTCAGGTACAAATATTAGTCATGGGTTATCTTGTGGTCCTTCAGTGTCACGAGCATCGTGTAGCATTTTGCGTACCAAATTTGGGGCATTACACTTAACTAATAACACTCATATATGCCTAAAAAACATTTTAAAAGTACTAAGACTAAGTAAACAGCTAAATTTGGGGTATTCATAACCCCCAGGACTGATAACATTAACAGTTAAAGCATACCAAAGCTTCAAAAGCATATTAAGTTGTCATTGGTCAAAATTTATCTCTTAGGCATTTCATCAAATACTTGAAATTCATGAACTTGGGCATAGGAATGTATGAAACATGTGGTAATAACATAATCATAACACTAAAACCTTACATTGGGAGATTGAACACGGAATTTCATGCTTCAAACATGTAAAGGCTACTTTCCAACGAAACACACTTGTAAGAATCATGCATAATCAAAATTCCCAAAAGCTTCATGAAATTAACTTATTGTAAACATGTGAATTCATGATTTATAACTCAAAAATATGTACTTGGACTCCATGGGTTAAAAGGGCCCATGGATGAACATTTAACATACCTTAACTGATTAATTTTTATGAGTTCTTGGTGATTTATTGAAGTTTGAACTTGGATTTAAGAAACTAGGGTTTTGTTCTTGAGAGAGTTTGTGAATAGATTAGTGATTTTGCCCTTTGGGGACCTTAATTTTGTGTTATGGGAGAGGCAAAGTACGGGGAAAATAACTCAATTACCTCCACATACCCAGAATTAATTAAATTAAATATGGTCAGTGATGTGGTAAGTGATGCATCATGTTGCTCAGTGACACATTAGGAACCATGCCGCATTGCACCTCACCAATGCAATAAGCCACACGCCACAGCCATATTGTTCTACTCGCTTGTTTGAACATCCAAACAAGCCTCAAACCTTGTCCAAAAAATTCAAAACTTACCCGAGACATGCTATTGACCACCCCTATCATGAATCAACTTAAAATAAATATTCTGAGGTTAGGAAGGTCAGAGTTAAAATCATCAAAGTTTAAGAGGCTTTGGAAATGACTAAGTAAGGAAAAGGAGCATATTTAATTTGCTATTGATGGAGAGTCACTTCTTGAGAATTGGTTGTTGTTTCTTGATTATTCTTAGAATTTCTTTGCCATCTTGGAAATGTTACTGAATTTAAAGGTGTTGTACAGTTAGAACTTCTCATACTTGTTTACTAATTGTTAGTGCTAATCAAGTTCAAAATCATGGTGGACATATGATTGAATAATGTGAGCTTCAAATTTAAGTAGTCTCATTGAACGTGAAATAGTGTTTCTTGAGGACAAGCAGAGTCTTTAAGTTGGGGGTGTTGATGAGTGGCAAATTTTTCACTCATTTGTATCTTATTTCTTACATACTATGGTGACTTATTTGAATATATGAGACTAATTCTCTATAAATGCACTAATTTCTAGTGTTTGTGATCTTACAGGGAAATTCGATGAGAAAGGAGCAAAGGCAAAGCTGGAAAGAAAGAAAAGTGATAAAAATAGACAAATACTGAAGACATGTCCATGATATAACCCTTAGGTATTTCTATCGCACTCTAAAGGTCACTATCGTGATGGATCCAAACAGACAAAAGTACTGCGATCGCAAGCCAATACCCCGTGATCGCAAAGTTGTGACCGCAATTAGTTAGGAAAATTTTAGGGCCAAACTTTCCAATTCACAAGGCTCGATCCCAAAAATTAATAGATTAACCCTTCACCTTTCCAATATACTATTTCTGAGTTTTGAGAGCAAAATACACTATTATTGAGTGAAAACGAATTGTAGGTGTGTTTCCAAGAAAGATTTTGGCCTTTGATTGAATTTAAAGCTTGGAGATTATATTCATTTTACTATTCATAGATGAACTATGCTAATCTTGGTATATGTCTTCTCTTTATTTTCATGAACAACTAAATTTATCTCTTGGGTTTATGCTTGATTAGGTGGTGATTAATGTATGGGTGGTGATTATTAGTCCAATTAGTTAGTTATTGGTGAAGGATTTTGCTTTTATTCCATTCATAATTGAGAATTGGGGGTTGCAAACCCCGACTACCCTTGAACCTATATCATCATTAAAATATGGGATATAGGTGAAGAACAATTGAACCTATACCACCCTTGAAAGATGAGATATGGGTGAGGAACAATTGAACCCATATCATCTTTGAAAGAGGGTTAATTGAGAACAATTGTGAAAAATAACTTGAGTTATCTCATTTAATAGCTTATCTTAGAAATAAGGAGGTTAATTGAGGTAGATTGGTAGATTTGATACACTTGTGAGGTGTTCTAAAGAACCTACTTGTGAGATTTAGTGTTTTATTGAAATATTAATATCAATACCCCCAAATCTAGCCTACTTGAAACCCCTAACAAAACTTGGATGAATTATTGAAAAGTCATGCATGACTCCCACCAAGGATTGCATAACCCCAAGGTTCTTCTCCAATTTGTAACACTCTTCAATCTTTCAAGCTCACAATGGTGTTCAATTATTGTTGTGTTTAACATCATTCAAACTGAAACCCCATTTAGTTTCTTATGTTTTTTAATTCTGCACTACGGTTTAACACTTAGTTAACTACAAAAACTTGTAAGTTTTGAACTCTACGTCTTCACTCCTCGTGGATTTGACCCCGACTCTTAGTTGGGTAATTTTATTGACAATGACTACCTAACACCTTTTTTGAGTGTAAGTTTGAGTTTTATCATCCGACACGATCTGCTTAGTCATAACTTTCCACGTTTTCTTTATGCAGGAGCTAGAAATCTGGTCTGTGATGAAATTGGGATATAGTCTGGCTTGATATGTTAAGCCGAACACCATAAATAAGTACTGAATATAGAGGGTCACCACCCTTCCATAGAATACCTTACGGATAAACCCTTTTTATCTCTATCTGATAATATGCATAAAACTCTCGAACTAATGTCTATATGTATCTACCTAGGGCCCTTGTCATACACTCAAAATGATACTGCTTGAACCAGGACTCAAACTCCAACATCTCTGACATACCTATGATACTCACTTTGGTATCAAGGTAGAACCCTCTCTTTAGACTCTAGATAGTGGGGATGGTGGCATTATCATGCTCATATAGGTCATCTATCCCTGGGTTTTTTCATCGGTTAGCGATGGGCATCAGGGTAGTTAATATGTAAGGGTTGATCCAGTGGAGGAGAAGGTACTTCTATTAGTGTACTGTCACTACTCTACTTCGTCCTCCTCACTATTCTCATCGTCATCCTCTTCATCATTCTCTAACCCACTACCTAATGCATTATTATCTCCTTTATTTTTACCCTCAGGATCTGATTTAGACTCCTCTCCCTCTTTAGATAGAAAGGAAGTATGGCAGTGACTGGCTAGGGTTTTGCGTTTGGGTCCTATCCTATAGAGGCAATTAACCCGGATGTGAACCCTTAGTGCCCCGAGGTAAGCTATCCATTGGTTCCACCATCTCCACTAGTGGACAATCTTCTATGGAGCTGCTTGACTCATCATCTGTTCCCTCGACCCTTAGATGTTGAGTAGAGGGATAAACCTGCTTCTTAGGTGTTTGCTTAGTGGAGTCATTCTTCGATGATATTTTTACCTGATGAAATAAATATAGTAGTTACTTCTAAGAAAATAAAAGAAAAAACAAGCAAAATGTAAAATCAAGTTCAGTGGTTGGGTACTCAATGGGTCAGGCTATGACTCTTTGCTAGAGGCTACGAGTCATCCTGATACTCGTATGGTGAAATATCCTATAGGTTATGGGGTTATGGTCACCCTACAAGTCCACTAAATGAATTATTGGGTCACCCAATTGCATGTCAGGTGACTTGTAGTCTGACCAAGAGATACTGGTTTGGTAATCATAAGCTTCCAATCACTACAAGTCCATATTACAAGTCATTAGGTTAGACAATGACTCATAATGTGAGTCATAGTGTGAACAGAGAAAATCCATCATTGTCCACCATATTATCAGTGGCTAGGAGTCACTTAACAACTCGTTAGGTCACTCTACAAGTCGTTAGAGACTATAACATTCATTGTCAATGATGGATAGTTACAAAAACCAATATCTCGAGGTTACTCAAACTTTGCCTTGGATTTTTGATACACAATATAGTTTATAACCCATTTCCCAACAAGTTCCACACCAAATTGTTTCAACAATTTTAGAATTGTCAAGAACCCTTGCATTTACTTAACTTAATCTGAATGACAATAGAATTTGAATCATATAATACATAAGCAATCAAGATTAACACATACATTAGTAGAACCAAATAATATACTTACTTTGGATTTGAAAAAAATAATTGGCTTCTTGACTTGTTATTGACCGTGTTCTTGAGAATGAGGAATTATACTAATTTTTTGGGGTGTATTGCAGAACTTGAAGGGGGTTTTAACAATGATTATAGGTTTATTTATGGGGTAAAAACATTTAATGAATATGGAGAGAATTTAGGCTTTAAAAAGGGGAAGTGGCATCATTTAAATTAACCTCCCCATTTTTACTTAATACAACCCAGGTCGGGTCAGGATTTTTGGTTGCGATGTTGGGCCTGACTACGATTTATGACAATGACTCAAAACCCTTGTCTATGATTCATAATCTCTTTTCGTTTAGTGTTGTAACCTTACCTATATCTCTGATTGTAATGACTCAAGGTGATGATTCGTTGTCACTGACAACAACTCATTCTAAGAGTCGTCATGACTCTAGAGACCACATACCTGAGAGCTACCTCATTGGCTCTTCCTGACGGGTTTGTGATGAGTCATAAGGAGTCCCTACAATTTGTAGGGTCCCTCATAAGGACCTAGGCACCACAAAATTCTCTAGTCTTTTCCTGTAATTTCCAGTCCTGTACATGAACACACAAGTTACCCAATAATATAATAAATACAAAACACAGGTTGCCTCCCACGCAGCACTTGATTTAACATTGTGACATGACTCAGTTGCCTTGGCTACTCAGATTACTCCATAGAATATACCAATAAAAACTTTCACTTTCTCCATCTTTCCCATATAGTGCTTAACACACTGCCCATTCACCTTGAATAGGGCTTCTCCATCTCTCTTTAACTCTATTGCACCATGTGGAACACTCCGGACATGGTGAATAGTCCAATCCACCTAGACTTCAACTTGCAAGAAAACAAGCAAAGTCTCAAATTATATAATAGGACCATATCACTAAGTTCGAACATCCTTCTCTCTATGTTTTGGTCATGATATAGTTTTAGGTTCTCCTTGTACAATGTTGAACTCTCATAATCTTGGAGTTGGAATTCATCCAACTCATTCTCCTTTATCATCCTTAAATTTGTTGTATCACTCCATCTAAAATTTAGCTTTTTCAATACCCATAGTGTTTTGAGCTTAAATTTGACTAGCAAGTGGCATGCCTTACCATACACAAGATGATATGGAGAGGCACCTATGGGGGTTTTAAAGCTGTTTGATAGGCCCAAAATACATCGTCTATCTTTATGCATTCACAATCTTTGCAAATATAGACTTGATCTCATGATTAGTGACATCAACCTATCGACTTTTCTGTGGATGGTAAGGTGTTGCCATCTTATACTTCACATTATAATATTTGATTATGTCCTTGAATAGATTATTAAAGAGGTGAGACCTACCATCACTAATAATAGAACGTGGAGTGTTAAATTAAGAAAAGATATTCTTCTTCAAGAATTCAGTAATAATGAAAACGTCATTATTAGTATGAGCAACCGCCTCCTCCCATTTAGAAATATAGTTGACTGCCACTAGTATATACTTCGACCTTTAAGAAATCACAAATGGACCCATGAAACTAATTCCCCACACATCAAATATTTTAACTTAAAGATAGGTGTCACAGGGAGTTCATGTTTTTGCAAAATATTACCTTGCCACTGACATTGATCATAGGCTCAAGCAAAATCGTTAGAATCTTTGTAGATAGTGTAATACCCAATGATTTTTCATAGCCTAAACTCATCCCAAAAATGACAAAGAGAACCTTCTAGAATGAGTGGTGTTTATTTCAGCTAAGGGTAATGTTTGGCAGACTAGTTTTGAATCTTCCCTAGTTTTAGAAGTGAAGGAGAAGCAAGATATAGATTCTAGTATAGTCAAAATAAAAGATTCAGTTAACGACCAAAAGGTAAAGGTTTTCTCACAAAGGGGAGATAGTGTGTTGAGACACCAAAGTAGATTGTGTCTGCCATGTGTTGATAATTTGAGGTAGTAGATTATGGTTGAAGCATATAGTGCGCGGTATTCTATTCATATAGGTGCTACCAAGATGTACCACGACTTATGGGAAATCTATTGGTAGAGTGGTATGAAAAGAGATATAGCAGAGTTTGTAGTCAAGTGTGCAACTTGTCAACAGGTTAAGGTAGAGCACCAAAGACCTGGTGGTACATTACAAGAGTTTGGTATTCCTACTTAGAAGTGGGAAGAGGTGAATATGGATTTTGTGACTGGCTTAACCCATTCGCGTCGTCACCATGATTCAATTTGGGTTATTGTAGACAGATTGACTAAGTCAGCGCATTTCTTGCTAGTTCACACATCTTATGCAGCTGAGGATTATGCTAAGTTGTATATCTGAGAGTTATTTAGATTGTATGGAGTTCTCTTGTCTATCATCTCAAATAGGGGTACTCAGTTTACTTCCAAGTTTTGGAGAGCTTTTTAGAAGGGTCTTGGTGCCAAAGTCCATCTTAGTTTAGCTTTCCACCCTCAGACGGATGGTCAGGCAGAGAGGACCATCCAAATTCTAGAAGATATGTTGAGGGAATATGCTCTTAATTTTAAGGGTAGTTGGGATGAGCATTCATCATTGATTAAGTTTTCTTATAATAATAGTTATCATGCTAGCATTCGAATGGATCCATTTGAGGCTCTTTATGCAAGGAGTTATAGATCACCTATAGGTTGGTTTGAAGTGGGTGAGGCCACTTTGTTTGGGCCTGATGCAATGTATGATGCCATGGAGAAAGTTAAGTTGATTATAGAAACATTGCAAATAGCTCGGAGCCATTATAAATCCTATGCAGATGTAAGAATAAGGGACCTCGAATTTGAAGTTGGTGATTTTTTGTATTTGAAGATTTCACCCATGAAAGAGGTAAAGAGATTTGGCAAGAAGAGAAAGCTTAGTCCCTGGTATGTTGGACCTTATAGAATTTTGAGTCACACTGGGAAAGAAGCTTATGAGCTTGAGTTTCCCGCAGACTTGTCAGCCGTTCATATTGTATTCCACGTCTCTATACTTAAAAAGAGCATCGGTGACTCCACCGTTGTTGTTCCTTTATAAAGCTTAGATATTTAGAACATCCTTTCATACAAAGAGATTCCAGTTGATATTTTAGACCATCAGATCTATAGACTAAGGAAAAAAGAAGTTCCCTTGGTTAAAGTTCTTTGGCGGAATCAGCCTGTTGAGGGCGCTACTTGGGAAGCAGAAGCAGATATGCAAGCCAAGTGCCCTCACCTCTTCTCCGCAAACTCAGATCAAGATGAAGGTACTACTCTTCCTTAATCCAGTTCTTTTCTAATCATACATTCATCTATATAGTTGTCCTCATGTAAGTTCATGCACTCACAAATTACTCAGAAGCTTAAAATGATTTAGATTCAGTTGCTTAGTTCACTTAAGTTGTGCATGCTATCTTATATTCTCAGATTTGTCAGAAATTTTAGCTTAACTATCCACATTCGAGGATGAATATGCCCAAGGGGGAGATATAATAATACCCCACAATTTTTCCTAGCCTAAACTCATCCCAAAAATGACAAAGAGTAGCTTCTAGAATGAGTGATTCCAACGATATAAGATTCTCCTAAATTTGATAATTGGGTAAGAAGTTATAGTTATTTTAAGTTCCAATCGTAAAACACTATCCTTTAGACCTCTAGCTCATCTCAGAGAAGATTTAAATGACGATTGTCATTTTCCAGTGGCCCTCCGCAATATTGGCGCGCCGCGGAGAGGGCCAATTTCCTAATTGTCAATTTCTAGTGTCACTCTGCAATACCGGTCATCGCACCAATGGTTGAAATAGTAAACTTAGGGGCTTCGCAATGGTGGTGCATCACGGAGGGAACCCAATTTTCACTCGTCTTTTTTCTAGTGAGCCATCGCGATTATGGCGTGTCATGGTGGCCACCCAGATTGGGAAAAATTATGTTTTCCAGTTTCATTTAAGAATTTAAAGAGGGTATTTTGGTAAATCCCCCAACCCCTAATCCATCCAAAAACATAAGATTACTCAAATATCAAAGCACTTTAGGTCATATTCATCATTCTCCTCATAGTAAAACCCTAGTTCATCATACTGCTTCTCGAAGAAACTCAAACTTTCTCCATTAATTCTCCAAGATAGTCCAAATTTAAGGACTCTCAATATAAGAACAATAAGAAGCCATCTCCAAAATATCAATAGGAATTCAAGATTTGATTTTCTCATCAAAGATCATCAATTAAGGTATATGAGGTCTGAACAAGGATAAATCTTTCATTCTTGTGCCCAAAAATTTACTTTTATTATAAATTTACTGCAATTTATATGATTTCCCATGTATTTCAAGTTAGGGTTTATAAACATTATCATTATTTGCAATATTATGAGATGTCCCATGATTTAGAAGTTGAATTACATGACTTTATTCATATTTCTATTCCTTGTGCAGAAATATCCAGATTTTAAGATGATTCATGAATGTTTACATTACCAAGTATGAATTTTGAGATGTTTTAACATGAGATTGATGCTTGGGTCATTGGACCTCATTTAAAGATTTTTATTGTAAGATTGTTTATGCTATAATCACCGCATGGAGAGAATATTTTCAGATTTTAGATAAAGAATCCACTTCATTTCAAAAGATTTGAGATTTAAAGAAAAAGCAAAGCATAGTTGGTTTTCTGTAAACCTTTGTATAAGATCTAAAGTGGATTTCTTAAGATTTTGAACATGAGATTGGGAGTAGTATTTAGCATTGAGATGGGTAAGTTACTACGATTTCATACCCCAGAACTACGTGCCACCATAGGTACAGATTATCAGACTATTCCCACTTCTACGTGGAATACTCAGATTGTGATCACACAGATTAGATTGTTGTATTCTGATGGCAAGGGTAGAACAACCCTAACCTTACGGGGGTTAGTTGTGGGACACCGTGGATGCTCAGATAGTGTAAATATTTGTTAGAAGAACCTACCAAAAGATGTCCCCTACTCTTAAGCAGTTTATTGATTTGAAGCCTTATGATATACAGAATAACTTTTCAGACTTCACTTAGCCTATGTGATTTGAAAAATAGAATAGAAATACATATTTTAGACTAAGTGTGATGACTCAACAGATTTAGATTACATGCTTTGTTATTCATGATTTTACTCTCAAATTTTAGATTACTCAAGTTACATGAGTCATTTACATTTAGCATGCACGATTCTATAAACTGTGATGATATTGTTTACTTATTGCATACACCACCATATACTTAGTACATCATCAAAGTACTGATTCACATATACAACTGTGTGCTACATTGTCTCATAATATAGGTACATGTGCTCAGTCTCAACAGCGTGATTGATCTTCGATCATCTTATCTATATCTCTATAGTTGGTGAGTCCTCATAGTTCAAGGGCTTAGTTATTCAAATTTCCAGGTTACTAGTAGATATGTCCTTACTCATTTTAGATAGTTGATTCATCTGGGGCCTGTCCCAGTAACTCTCTAGATTCAGATAGTAGAGGCTTGTCAGACTATTAGATTCAGATTAGATTCAGATTTTGACCTTTGAGTTAGAATTCAGATTTTCAGCATTTGTTTTATCAGGCTTTTGAGCTTTAATATGTTTCAGATATACTCAGAAGATTCAGACCATTTTTTACATATGTTATGATTTTTCATCTATATTTTCCCTATTTTGAGATTCAGATCAAGAAAAGGCAGCCTAGGTTAGCTCAGGTCTACTTGTAGTTCGAAGCACCATGTTGGGGTATTACAGATAGTCATCCAATAGTACCCATTCTGTAGAATTTTATGGGTTGTACGGGTACCATTATGATGACCCCCAACTGGCGAAGAATGAAAAGCCTCAAGGATTCTCATCATCTCCATCTCAGGAATATACCTCTATATAACTACATTCGCACATCCCTGAAAAAGTAAGTCTAAACCCAAAAAATAATGTCTATCTTATGCATGAATCGTTTATGCTATTGAAATGACAATTCTTCCCAAACTAGGTCACTTGCCAAATAGTTTGCAAAATTAGCAAACCAAGGGATTAAATATTGAGATGTTGCCATAAAATGCTCATTTGTAAAAGTATCATCAATTTCAAGCTCATACTTTATTTCAATATTGCCTCCTCTTCGAGACGGGATAGGTATTCCACAACCTAGTTTTTAGTGCCTTTTTGGTCTTTTACCTCAAATTCAAATTCCTACAATAAGAGTACCTAATGAATCAACATAGGCTTTGAATATTTCTTTGACATAAGATACCTCAATACTGAATGATCGGTATGAACAATAACTTTGGTCCCTATCAAATAGGATCAAAATTTCTCAAAAGTAAAAACCACCATGAGTAAACTGTATAATTTGTCTGCATGGGGTTAAATGCTTTGAGGAATAGTAGATAGGGTGAAGGATCTTCTCATATTTTTAGCCTGGGAAATCCCCTAAACCATACCAATATCATAGTATATCACCACAAAAGGGAAAGACCAGTCTAGAGACACAATAATACAAGTTGAGATCAACTTCCCCTTAAGGCACTCATAGGCCTTGAGACACACATTATCAAACATGAACTTCACCTCCTTATCTAAAATACTAGATAATTAATTCATAATTTTAGAAAACTCCTTGATAAATCTCCTATAGAACCTAGCATGACCCAAGAAACTTTTAAAACCTTTAACTTAAACTGGTGGAGGTAATTTTTCAATCACCTCTCTCTTTGACCTATCAACCTCAATACCCTTTTTCAAAATCTTGTGTCCGTGAATAATCCCTTACTTCACCATAAAGACATACTTTTCCTAATTTATAACCAGGTTGCACTCGAACATCCCTGAAGTCCATTGGCGAAATGTGCTAAACAGTCATCAAATGGGTTCCCAAATAACAAAAGTCAACCATGAAGATCTCTATAATGTCCTCTACCATATAAGAAAATATCGACATCATACAATTTTGAAAGGTGGGAGAAGCATTACAAAGTCCAAACAGCAACCTCTTGAATGTAAAAGTACCATATGGATATGTAAAAGTAGTCTTATCTTCGTCTTTGGGGGCAATGGAAATCTTATTATGCCCCAAATAAATATCAATAAAATAATACCAAAGTCTTCTTGCAAGTCTTTCTAGCATCTAATCCTTAAATGGCTTAGAAAAATGGGATTTTTGTATCCAAATGTTTAACTTTCAATAATCCATGCATACTCTCTATCTAGTAACCGGTCTCATAGGCACTAACTTATTTTTCTCTTTTAGGACCATAGTGATACCACCCTTCTTAGGTACATATTGAACTGGGCTCACCCACTTGTTGTTCGTAATGGGATAACCATGCCCGCATCTATCCATTTTATGATATCTTTCTGCACCACCTCCTACATAGGTGGGTTCAAATGATGTTGGTACTTGATGTTTGGCACAATTCGTGCCAAGATAAATTTTATGAGTGTAAATCCTAAGTAGAATCCCTATAATATCTACAATAGTCCATATAATGGCCCTTTTAAATCTATGCAATATTGAAGTTAATGCCTCAACTTGTGCATCCACCAATTCAACCACAATAATGACCGATAAGGTATTATTGGCCCCCTAGAATGAATATCCCAAGTGATAAGGTGGGGCCTTTAATTCCAAAATTGGTGGATCCTTAATTGATAGTTAAGCTGGTGGAGTCACCCTATTCTTTAAGTCAAGATTTAAACATTTTGGTGCATAAGAATAAGAACCTCGACCATAGAGTGCACTCACCATCTTATCATATTCATCAATGTCACCATTGTCAAAGTTCATGATCACCACTACTAGTGCCTTATCACCAAGTCTCACCTCAATTGGCAAACTCACTGCATATCCTTAACAATGTATATCATAGACACCATCTTTTATATCTTTTGTCTGCCATATTATTGACCCACATTAAAAATAATTTTTCATCATTGAGCTTGAATTTCATAAATCCCATATCCATGTAAACCAATGCCCTACCCATGGTTAGGAAGGGCCTTCCTAAGATAATAGGAATATTAAAATCCTCCTCATAGTCAAGGATCATAAAATTAGCTGAGAAGAGAAGGAAGCTACCTTTATCAAAACATCACACAATATACTAATCGGTTTCTTCATAGTTTGGTCAGTCATCAATAATCTCACTGATGTTATTTTAGGTGTTCCCTACCTTAATTGGTTGTACACCATTAATAATATCAGATTTATGCTACATTTCAAGTCACACAATGCTCATGAAAATTTTAGAGATCCAATAGTACAAGGAATAGTTAAAGCTCCAAGGTCCTATTGCTTCTTAGCTAAAGATCGAAAAACAATAGCACTATAATAGTTTATATTATCAGTGGGCTCAAAACTCACTGTCTATTTCTTAATAACCATATCTTTCATGAACTTTGCATAGTTAGGCATCTGCTCTAATGCTTCCATAAGTGAAATATTAACAGATAATTTCTTCAACATTGAAATAAAATTCTGATACTTCCCTTCTCTTGCTTCTTCTTCAATATTTGAGAAAAGGGTGGAGGGTCGTGGAATGGTCTTCACTAAAAGCTCAACTTCCTTCCCCTTAACTTTACCCTTCTTAGTTTGTTTATCAACACCCATTAATTTTTGTGATAACTCACAACTAGTCACCAACTTTTCAGTTTTTACTTTGGGGGTATCATTAATATCAGCAACATCATCCTAAACCTCATCAACTACAAGCATATAAGGATCAATAGTGCACTTATTACTTCAAGTGATGATGTCTAGGAAGTGACTATCATTCTTCAGATTCTGTACAGTATTGCTCAAAATAGTGATCGATTAATGTTGATTCAAAGTAGCTGACATTGACCAAACTACTACTTAACCTGCTTAATAGTGGTAGCATGCGATTCAACTTTCTGACCCAGACCTAAAATATTTGTCTTAAACTCCTTAAGGTAAATCTCTTGATACTCAAAACCCTTAAACAACTCAGTAATCAATGTTTCTATCCCCGAATTAGTATCATGGTTCCTCGGAGGAACATATGCATATCCCTTCTTCTTATAATCATCCTTTATCCTTCAGTCACAATCTGTCTTTGCTCTGATCCCTATATTTGTGCCCATAATAGTTACTACCTTGGTTACCTTGCCTCAAGTTCTATGTGACTTTATTATACCCTTATCCCTTGGCTTGAAAATTCACCATCTCTTTATCCAGGTACCTTATCTCTTTCTTAATATCTAAATCATATATCTTATGAGATTTACCTTGTGTACCCATATCATTTACCTTTTTTTAACTCAATGTTGCAAATTACTTGGTCAATAACCCAATATCTATCCTGGTATGTGCAACCTCTTGAAAAACTGTATCATCTATGATTTTTTGCTCATTGGAAGCACCAATATCATAAGTATCAGCTCCTCTTTTAGCCTCACGAGTATGCCTTTCTTGACTGGTCTTAAAGACCCAATCTAAAACTTTTGAAGCTAACTGCCAATACAGTCTCATAAAAGCTTCACCAGTAATAGTGTCCACAACAACTTTGGTATTGTTATTCATGACCTGATAAAATATCTTAAGTAAATTTCTCCCTAAAATCTTATGATTGGGCACCATCAACTACTTTTTTTGAACCTCAACCATTCCTCATATAGTGGTTCAAACTATAATTTCCTAAAATTGTATATTTTATCCTTTAACTACTACATTCTATAAGGTGTGAAGAAATGGTCCAAGAACTTATTTTGTAACTCATTCCAATTAGTGATAGACCCATGAGGTAGTTTCCCTAGCCATAATATCACTTCACCCATTAGAGAGAATAGGAATAACCTGAGTCTGAAAGCTTCCTGATTAACCTCAGGAAAATTATATGAAGTGTGAATCCTAACAAAATTCATAATGTGCATGTTTGCATCATCAGTCGGCAAACCAAAAAACACACCCTTCAAATTGAGAAGCTAAATCAAAACACTCATAATACCAAACTTCACTTCTTGGGGTAATTTCAAAGGAATTATAGTTCTTATCTCGATTGGCTTACCATAACCCAAGTCATTCCTTTGATCATAATATGCTAGAAAGTACTGAAAGGCTAAGGGTACTTAGACTCTATCTCTTTTACATCAATTGAGTTTTGCTCGATTCTCTGCTTTATAATACCTCGAGATTCCCAACCGATAGTAAAACCATGCTTCAAGATCATGAGAAATAAATCTCAGTGATTTTGTAGTTTTATGATCAAGTTTGATGTATATTAATGCATTAAATATGTCCTAGCTATTAGACGAAACAAAACATCCCTTATCAATTAAATTCTTGAGAAAGATTTTGGTATAGTCAACTTCAAACAAGAATATCTTTTGTTATACTGTGAATTTTTTATCTCATCACCCACCAACAGATATATAATTAAACTATATTTCCAACGATACCAATTTCTTCAAAATCTGACATCGGAGAAAGAAGTTATGGCCATTTTACTAAGAACTATCCGAGCTGCCCAGGAGCGACGGGCAAGCTGACGGACCATCAAGTCAGCGACGGACCGTTGCTTTGGCCATCACAAATGAAATAGTAAGGCTATTTTCTAAAACAAAAAATAATGGTTGGAGTGACGGTTAGTCACCAGAGTGATGGTCCATCACTCAGACCGGTAGTTTTGTCTGAAATAGTGCTGAAACACCATTTTAAAGGGATTTTTGGGTCTTTTTCCACCCTGTTTAGCACCCAATCATGTTAAATCAAAGAATATAACTCCTCATTCATCAATAATATCAAAATTAGGGTTTCTTTCAAGATCAAAATCCAAGAATAAGATCTAAACCTATCTTCAAGAAACTAAGAAATTCAAGTTCTTCAAGTTCAAGAACCATCAAGAAAACATCAAGATTCGTGTTTCCCAATCCAAGAATGTTCAAGAAACATTAGTTATCTTTTAAGATTCAATATTTTGAGGTATTTTAGGTGTTGAGTTTTGGGTCCTTCCACCCAATAAGTTCAAGAACCCTTTTCAAAATTTTCAGCTTTACGTATTTATGAGATGTTATGATTTATGTGTATTAGAGTTCATGATTTTGTATTGTTGAGTTTTAATTCTTGATTTAGACTACAAATTTCAAGAGTTGATTCTAGTATGTGATGAATAGTATGATGTTCATGATAAACCCTCTTCAAGTTGCACGATATTAATGTATTCATGATAACTAAGTATAGAATCTGTAGTATAACCAAAACATGCTCCCCATATGTTTGATAGAATGCTTACGTAAAGAGAATAGTGCCTTTTTAGTATGTTAAGGATGAAATCCTCAATTATGTGTTAACTAGTGCATGCCAAACATTTGTTGAAATACCGTCGTTTATGTACTATGATAAGCTACATGCATTCTTATCCATGTGTATTCCTTATTGGGAAAACTATGAGATATTAGTATGAATTCCCTATAAATTTACATATTTATGACATTCAAGTGGTTGATGAGATATCATAATGATTGTGTTGTGAATGAAAGTCTATTGTCATGATATTCAAGTGTGGTCCTGTCTTATTTACTTTAAGCTATCGAATCCTGGGTATATTTATACCCAAAAACATAGCTGCTTGTCTAGAGCGAGTCAGTCTAAAGATAAAACTCAATCATTCTATGATCAGTAGATTTTAGTTAGTGACAGAAGTTAAGAAAACTCAGTAATCTCAGTGTTCAGCCTAATCCATCTTAGTACTCATTTCAGACCTCAGTAGTATTCAGCATTCAGTTTAGATTTTAGTAAAGCTCAATAAGTTACATAACTCAGTACTATTCAGTCAGATAATAAGATTCTATAGTATTTCATCAGTCTTCAAAATCAAATGAACTCAGCTTAACTCAGTTACCCAGTATGATCAGTAATAGATTCAGCTCAGTCTGAGTACAGTTAAAAATTAGTTCAGAGTCCTTCAGTTGGGAGTAGTAACTAGCACCAAGCGAGTGAGAGATGATGGCTTCCCCATTAGAAATATAGAGTCGTAAGTAATAGTCGCTGAACTCTAGAATTGTATATCCGGTACAGGACTAGGAGTCAACTATTAGATTGAGACTTAACTATCATATTGCCTTAGGCTTGACTTTCTATTCAGGGTCACCCGTTAGAGAGGCTTGACCATAGCAGAGGTCTTTACCTGTGGCACGGTATTGACACCCTTCCAACTAGGGCTACAGGTTGGACCCCACTAGTTCAGATTTAGGGCATGTTGGTTAAGTGAGAACTCCCACAGTTGCAGTTTTAGTATCAGTCTTTGGAGTAGAACTCAAAAATCAGGGTTGCCAAATACAGTCACCCATCTCAGTAAGGAACTTAGATAGTTTCATAGATTTATAGACCACACACTAGATAGGCCTGGTCTTACATAAAGTTAATTAGAATCAGTACTAATAGATCTAGAGATCACCCATCAGATAGTCCTGATCTCAAACTCAGTCCATTATTTCTATTATCAAAAGATTCAGAGATCTTTTGCTAGATAGGTTTGATCTCAGATACAATCATTCTTCATTATTAGTAAATTCAGATATCATCCTTAGAAAGATTTGATCCCAGATTTAGTTGGTTGATAGTAGAAAGCTCAAAACTCAGTCATTGATATGAGTAGATTCAGTTAATCATCTTCATTATCATCAGATATAGAGATCACTCACTAAATAAGACTGATCTCAACTTCATTACTCGGTTATCAATTTCAAAAAATTTAGTTATTCAGTTTCTCAGTATTAGTAGTGAGTTTAGATGTCAATAAAGTAGTATTCGAGTCTCAGTATTCAGAGTTATGATAACACCAGTTATGGTTATGCATTCATTCATATGTCCTCATTTAGTACTCTCATGATTATTCAGTTGGGTTATGTTCATGCATAAGCCCTTGCATTTAGCCTTACCTCATCTAGCATACCAGTACATTCAAAGTACTGACGCATACTTTTCTCTTGCACTATCGTGTCTTATACCATAGGTTCAGAAGCACGAGATCCAGAGTACCCTTAGCAGTCCAGACTCAGTTAGCAGCAGTAGATATTGAAGTGAGTCCTCTTCATTCGAGGATGATCTTTATTTAATTATTGCATTAGATTCAGTTTATTTATAGTAGACGGAGTTAGTTGGGGACATGTCCCATCAACTCCACAGTTTAGATAGTTAGAGGTCTTTTGGATAAATGTATTAGTACTCAGTTTTCAGTATTGATTATTTTACATATTTTAAACATATGGTATTTTTCTGCCTATTTTCTGCATTTATTTAAGTATATTATGCAGTGCTCAGTAACAGATATCATAAAGGGTAGCTTGTGGTCCCTCAAGGTCATGAGCACCGTGTGGCATTTTGGTTCCAGAAAATTGGGGTGTTACAAACTTGGTATCAGAGCCTATGGTTCAATAGTGTCCTAGGAAGTTTGAAAATCTAAATCTAGTAGAGTCTTATTCATGGGTATGTTACGCACCACATTTATGTATAGGAGGTATAAGATATTTTTAGGAATAGTCTCTCTTCTTTCAGTGTTCATGTCGAGTGAGTATGCATAAGTTCTAATTAATTATCAGTCTAATCTATTCTCTCTTTTTATTTACAAAGTATGTCTCCTTGCAGATACAATGCCCATAGGTTTGATGACCAGCCACCTTAGCCAGTATATCCTGAAAATAAGAATGTGTCATATGCAGAGTTTTAGGCAGCTTTTCAGGCGCTAGCCCAAGCTATGACAACTAGTATTCAGAGTAACTGTCAGGATATGGCCCCACCTTAGTAAGATGGGGGTTCATCTATAGCCAGAATTAAAGAGCTTATGAGAATGAACCTGCTAAAATTCTTTGGGTCAATAGCAGGTGAGAACCCACATCTTTATCTAGAGGAGGTGAAGAAGATCACCCAGATTATGCATATTTCTAAGGATGAGAGTGTAGAATTAGCATCCTATAGGTTGAAGGATATCTCTCATCACTGTGTTGTAGTTTGGAAGAAGAGTGGAGGGGAGGATACAACCCCCATGACTTGGCAGGAGTTTCAAGATGTCTTTCTAGATAAATTTTTCCCGCTAGAGATGAGAGAAGCTAAGGTAGAAGAATTTATGAACCTAAGGCAAGGCTCTATGACAGTGAAGAACTATTGACTTATGTTCAACCAGTTAGTTAAGTATGCTCTAGGTTTGATAGCTAACTCTAAAGCGAGTATGAGTAAGTTTGTGACTGGTGTGTCCTGGTCGGTATTGAAAGAGTGTAGAACCGCAATGCTAAATAGAGACATGGATCTTTCTAGGTTAATGATGTATGCTCAGCAAATAGAGGTAGATAAATCTAAAGAGAAAGATAGATCTAATAAGAGATCTAGAACAGGTAGCGACAGTTTTTCTCTGGTACGATCACAGGGTGGTAACCATTCTCAACATAGCCAGAAGTTTTCAGTCCCAACTCTATCCTCAGCTAGTGTACCCATACCAAAGTTCTAGGATGTCAGTCATAATGGAGCGCCAGGCTCCAAAACCCAGGGTAGTGCTAGTAGTGTTTGTACCTATCTGCTTTGTGGAGATATGGAAAGAATCACCTAGGTGTGTGTGGAGCAAATAATTAGGTATTCTTTGTATGTGGTAATCCAGGCCACAAGAAGTGGGATTTTAGAGTTGTAGCTCAGAGGGGTAGAGATTTGCATTAGTAGTGTGCCACTTCAGGTACAAATAGTGGTCAGCGTCATAACAGACTTTATACACTTCAGGCTCGCCATGATCAAGAAAGTTTCCTTAATATGGATTCGGGTATGTTATAAGTCTTTTATCTTTATGATATGAATTGTTAGGTCCTTTTCTCCTATTTAAGCTTAAGTTTTCAGCATGAGTTAGTCAGTAGAACCAACAGTCAGTTTAGCAGTCATACATCAAATATGTATAGTTTGTTTTTTCACCTTTTCATTTAATCTTGCTATCAAAAACCTCAGGGATGTAACTATCCCAAGATAGAGAATTCTAGTAGTTATGAGTATAACTCAGTTCATGCATCATGTATTAGTTTCAGATCCCAGACGTTTAGTTGTAAACCAGTTCATTAATTTAGGAAAACAAACTCAAAATCTCACCAAGAATAATGAATTTGAAGATCAAAAGTTGAATCTTTGAAGCAATATAATGTTGTGAATATAAAGAGTACATAAAAGTGCATAAAATAATACAAAAGCATCAAAGGAGTTTTTATAGTTTCATAAAATAACCTAGAAAACCAAACCAAAATAAACTAGGAAAATAAGGTCAGCAATGGCTTTGCCTCAGGCAGCAACTCTTCTAGACTAACTATGACTGGTTGTCAGCTTCATTTCTTATCTTCTGTCTTCAATGATGACAACTCATCACATCTCCCTATGAGTCATTGGCTAGATTCATTATCTCTCTAGTGAAATTTCTTTTTTTGGATCCTTTCTTATTATGCTCAAAATAGTAAGAACTACGAGTCATAGCCTAAAACTATGACTCATCATTAGTTTCTTCTCCACTGGGCTCCAACTTCTAATATCCTAGGATCTTTCACCATGTGTGCTCAAAATGATTTCTTATTATGACTCGTAATCAATCCCTACAAGTCATAGCCTACTTCAACTTTATTCCTCTTTTCAGACTTTCTTACTGTTCTCCTGACAACTTAGGCTATGAGTTTTATAGTCACCCAATGACTCACAGTCTAGGTAATGACTTCACTTTCTTGGAAATTTTCCTTCTCATCTTGTTCTAATATCTTCCAACCTTGTTTTCTTATGACATAGACACAAACACACATCATATCAAACAAAAATGCCTAAGTACTTGCATATTTTAGAAAATGACATAAACCATAGCACATCCGTTGTGTTATTTATATACTAGTGATGACATGCATACTTTTAGGTGCATTCATGCTCATTTAGTGGTATGTTATAAACCAAAATCATAATTTAACTATCATTGTCTAAAAAGAGGTTTATTCCCACTTTTTACTTCTAAAATGGAGTCCTTTATAACAAAAATTATACTACTTAATTTAATGATTTATCATCTTTTGAAACTAAGGTTGATATTTTTGAAATTAGATTGAGACTGATTTTGTTCTATGATTTATCTACTCTTTTACCACTCCTATTTACTTCAGTCGAGAAAGTTTTTGACCCTTTCTACTCTATTTTGCTAATTTAGTCTCAAAGTTGATGCGAACAATGGGTTTATAGAGTTATACTATTTTAGTCACGGTTTGAGTCCATGAACTTATTATATATACATCTCTTCAATATTGGACAGAAAAAATTAATGATTATTTGAAATCCAAGATTAGGACTAAGTATTGTATAATGATACTTTCGAATCCTCTTGGGGCCCTTTCATCTGTGATCCACAGTGTCGGAGAAGAGAGGTCATCATAAGTCCTACCTTTGTGAGTTGTTAAGATGGAAGAGGTATATATATTTGGCATATATGGCACTTGGATCAAATACGGTACTATGGATTTACTTTGTATTCATTCATCATATGTGTTATCTATCACCAGTATATTGTTTGGTTATTATATCTATAAGCCTTATGGGGAGTTGTATAGGTAGTGGCTATTCTTTTTGTTTGTTGAGTGTTTGGTTGAACATTCTAGGCTTACGTTGGCTCGATTAGGTATTCTTTGTCCTAACTAGCTAATTACTTTATTGTTAGTCACTATGGTACGTTCATAACAGGTTGATTATGGACTGGTACATGAGGATGTTGGTATGATTTTGATCACTTTCTTTTTCATGGTAAATTACATTATTTATAGTTATTTCAAGGTTAGACATTATGGTTTGGGACACTGATTATACCAATACTAGTTTTTCTACTTGGTTAGGATGACTTGAGATGTTAGGTTAGTTACCTTAGGTCATTAACTTGAGTAGTCCTATATATGTGTGTGTGTGTTTTTTATCACCGTATATATTTCTCTTATTTATTTATATTGTATATGTATTCTTGGCCTTAAATACTATTGAAGAACTTTCTTTCACTCTTTCTTTGTATATTGACTAGTGATATACGATATTGCACTTTAGACTCTGGTTACTATTAGGATAGGATAAGTTTATCCTTATTATTCCTTTAGCATTGTCACGTTTAGATTCTTGTATATACACCTATATATTATTTTCCTACTTTATATGTTATTTATGCTTCCATTATCCTTAAAGATCAATCGATCAATGTCTGCTAAGTACCATGTGTTTGGTACTCATACTACTTCTGCAGCTTACAGATCATAATATGAGTTTTTTTATTGTCTCCATTGTGAGGAGTAGCTATGTGTTGGATATTTGGGGTGAACTCTTAGAGTTTGGACAATTACTACTCTCCTACTTATTGATTAGACTAATCTCTAAGTTGTATTCACAGATGGCTTATACTTATATTTATGTTGTATTTTACTTTATACTCTTATCATATTAAAAGATCTTGCATTAATTTCACCAGGTCTTGTTTTTCTTTACATATATTATTATTTATATCATGTTTATTCCACAGTCCTCTTTTATTTTTTTGATAGTCTGTTACTAGATGTTTTGGACTATGGGTTGACATACTGGTGGTTATAGTAGGTTCCATCATGACCTTATAAATTGTGTTGCGACAAACTGGTATTAGAGCTTGGTTTAATAGTGTGTTGGTAAAAGAGATAATGTCTATTAGAGCCCTGTAGATCAGTATGAAGATGTTCATATCCTATCATGGCTACACACATTCTTAGGAAATTTCATTCTTGATTCCCTATCATGTGTCCATATTTCTATGAAACTTTAGTACTATATTACTCTATTCTTTTCTAGATAGATAATATAAGGTTATCAATTGATGTGGATGAGAGTTTTGTATGTGCTTTTAGAATATTAGCTCAGCGTCTAGCAAGGAGCTAGAGATTAATATCAAAGATCTTCAGCTTTAACCAGATGATTTAGGGATAGCCCAGGCTCTGGTAAAGTCTGTGGATGCTTCATCTTTTCAAAGTTTAGCATTATGGATTCTAAACCTTTTCACAGATACCTCACAGCCAAAGATGATATCTGATATATCACATAGTTCTCAGGCCATAGTTGGGTTTGTTGGTATTTAATAAGGTTCCTTATCAATTTTAGAATATGTGATTGGGTTTCTTGAGTGTCCCAGGCATACTCTTATGCAATATCTTTTAGATCATAAGATGGTGCATAGATTTATTAGAGGATTAGCTTTGCATTACATTTGGCTTTGGGGCATTTGATAGCAGCTGGATCTTTTTTCTCTCAAGTTATTAATCAGGAAATAACCATAGAGAGAGATAGTATTGGAACATATGGAGGTAGAAGTAAGAGACCATGTCATTAATATAATATTATTAGTATTTCATTGGGGAGTAGGGTCCTTTTTGTGGGCATCAGCTTCACTTCTATCCTGTCAGTTCTATATAGGTGGCGTTATAGACTATATTTGGCTCCCAGATCAAATATGATGGTCACAAAGGAAGATTTCTCATTAGACCTTGCTAAGTATTCAATATGGATCTTTAAGCTGTGGCATCTATTTTGGATCAATGGGTTCAGTACCTCAAAGTATTCCAGAAGTTTGTTTTAATTATGGTGAGGTTAGCCACTAGGCTAGGGAGTGACCCAGATGTGATTTAGATTTTTATATAGGGTCAACATATGTTCCTCGTCATCCTAGAGCTCCTGATGTATGTTATGATTATGTAGAGGATGGCTATTTCAGTAGGAAGTGTCCTCAGCATTAGACAGTCAACCAATTGAGGTCAACTCATGTTAATTTCTAGGTTAGGGCTTCAAGGGTTTGTTATAACTATATATGGACCAGTCATTAGTCTAGAGAGTTTACCTGATATAGGATTACTATTCATTTAGTTCATCTAGATCAGTCTCATTGAGATATGGCACCTCAGTTAGAGGTAGTGCACTTAGCATCTCATTTGGTGATTTAGACACTATATCTGAGTTTGGATCCACTTAGTTTCATACTTTTTTTGGCACATCAGGCTTATGACGTTAGATTTCTACTGTAATAGGTGCACCTTTTTATTTTCTGCATTTACCTTCTATTTAATTTAAACTGGATTTTCACACCAACTAATGATTATATGTCTTGGTATTTTTATATTGGTTTATGTGTGCCTTGGTGTAGAGTTTATGATTATGTGAATACTCTCATAGACAATTTCTTTTAGTAGTGGAAGGAGTATTTCAGTAGTATTTACATAAAAGTGTAGCATTTGGTTTAAATTCACTTTACCTTGGCATATTTGTATGATGACGCAGAGGTCATTTTGTTAATTTATGTGCATTTTTAATACTTTGAGTCAATCTATAGTAGCTACAAATCATTTATGACTTACTGGAACTGTCGGTTCAACTATCAAATGATTTATTTCACTTTTAGGATCATTTTTATATTTTGGAGCTTTTTCCATTATAAAACAACTCTTGTATCAAAATTCCAAGTAAAACTCTAAGTAAAAGACCTCAGATGAGAATTTCAACAGTACCATCAGCTCTAAAATGTTGATTTTAGGCTAGGGGGATCTCAAATGAAACTTTTGATGGCCCTATTAAGCTCAAATTTTTTACATTGGTGTGGTACATAGTTCTTTTATGTGCACAGGGTTCTGAACGAATCTAGTGCACCTGATCGAAGTCCATTTTGAACATAGAAAAGTCGGGAGCCTGCCACCATCTGGTACAACCGCTTACAGACCTTTGGTTGCTTAAGTTGTTGTCGCATTAGTGACCCTTATCAACTTTAGTAACCTTGGCTATTTAGTTGACGTCTACTTTAGTGGTCAAGGACCACTTAAGCAAACATCGCTTTAGCGGCCAAGAGCCTACTTTAGTATACCCACATCTCATGGCCTGACCGCTTTAGCAGACTCCCTTTAACTGACTTGTGCCACTTCCACATACAAGGGACCGTTTTAGCTGCACATGGTGATTGTTAAATCCCCTTTCTTCATCCCAATTTCCCATTTATTTTGTCTATTATTTTTTACTAGCTTAAGATCTTGAAGAAAGGGAAAAAGTGGGAAATCATCCATAGAGGCTAAGGTAAGTTAACCTAACACTCTTTGATCATTTTCCATAATTTTTTCTGTCAATTCTATCCCATTTCATAATAAATTCTTTGAAATTAGGTCTTTGAATCCTTAGACTTTAGGGGCTTATTTGGGCACTTGATTTATTCACTATTTGTGCTCAAATTTTGAGATCATATTCCTTCTCCTTCAAGGGACCTTATGATGAATTCATTTTAGATTCTATTTGTGTGCCTCACAGCCAATTCGTGATCAAATTCTATGACAAATTTAATTTTGGATTTTGTTTGTGGCCCCATGAGCCCGTTCTTAATCAAATTATGACCTGACCTTTTATATAGCAATATGGGCCAGGCTTTACTCCTAGTGATGTGTAGATGATTATTTTATAGAGTGATTGTATTTTAAGATTATGGAGCAAAGACGAGCGATTTAGGGATGATTCAAGGATTGCGGTTCAATATCAAGGTAGGCTTTGGTATACTATTCTTTATAAGATGTTGTGTAGTGTTGATTGCATTCTAGGTAGGCATGATAGGACATGTTTATGACTGGAATATCCTAACATAGTCTAATTTGGGAGTTTGGTTATAGAAAGGTGTACGGACCCTTAAAATGATATACTTGTTGTAGTTATAGAATCCTATCATACTAAAATATAAGCATGTTAATCATAGTGATGCTAAGGACCCTTTAGTGCAAGGTTTACTACTTAACTTAGTAGATTGGATTTTAGTTTCCCATATCATAGTATTATTGTAATACTAGTTATATACTGTTAGGCCTGAGTCTGTGATTACGATACCAGTTGGACTCCAGGTGAGTATTCTATCTTTATAATGGACGTGGCTTTAGTCTATTCAATCTTGGCCGATTATGATTGTATTATTTTAATACTGGTGATAATATGCATAGATTTTGGTACATTCATGCTCATTTAGTGGTATGATTCTAACTAAATCATAATTTTACTATTGTTTTCTAAAAATGGGTTTATTTCCACTTTTCACTCTTAGAATGAATTTTTTTATAACGCGAATCATACCACCTTAATGGATGATTTATGAGCATTTGAAACTAAAAATTATTATATTTTGGAAATAACACCGAGATTAATTTCAATCAATGGTTTTTCCACTCTTTTATCACTATTATTTATTTTAGTTGAGGACTATTTTTACCCTTTTTATTTTTTGATACTGATTTAGGCCAGGAGTTGATCTCGAATAATGGATTTATAGACTTACACTCTTTTAGTCACGCTTTGAGTTTTCATCTGTTATATATACATCTCTTTGGTACTAGATGGATTAGATTGATGTTGATGGTGATTGAAAATCCTAGATTTTGACAAAGTAAGTGTATATATTCCCGAATCCCCTAGGGGACCCTTTTTTTATGAGCCATCATGACAGAGAATAAAGGTCATTGTAGGTCCTACCTTTCCAAGCTATTGAGATGGAGGAGGTCTATACACTTGGTATGTATGGAACTTGGATCATTTATGGTACTATAGATTTAGTTTGCATTCATTCACTTGTATGAATCATCTACCGTCAATATATTTTTGGTTCTTATATCTATCAGCCTTATAAGGGCTACATATTTATAGTCTATGATTGTTTTTTATGAGTGTTGATTGAACCTTTCAGGTTTATGGGGCCCCAGCAAGGTATTATTTTTCTGAACTAGTTGGTTACTTTATTGTTGCTATTATAGTTAGTTCCTGGCAGGTTGATTATGGACAAGCACTGGAGTTGGAGGAATAATTCTGATACCATTCCCTTTTAAGGTAAATTACGCTATGGATGGTGTATTCATGGTTAGACACTTTGACTATAGGCTCTGATCATACTTAGTTAGGATTTGTAACTTTTGGCCTTGCATACTACTATATGACCTTCTTCTACTCTTTATTTATATATTAGCTAGTGGTATACAGTATATTGCTTTAGTTCTTCTAGAATAGGATAGATTATCCTTATTGCCTCTCTAGCTTTATTATGTTAGCTTCTTGGATAGTTATTTATAGTTATATTCTTGCTTTTCATGTTATTTATTTTTGAATTACCTTTAGAGCTCAGCCGACAGTTTTTGACTGAGTACCACGTGTTTGGTACTCATACTAAACTTCTACATTCTATAAATAATAATATGAGTTCTCTTTGATTGTGTGTGCACAATGCGGAGTGGTTAGGGATTTGAGATTTAGGGTGAGCTCTTTATTTTTTAGAACTACTACTCTCCCTCTTTTGGATTTGACTAATCTCTATGTTGTATTCAGAGATGGGTTGTATATGTATATTTATTTAGTATTTGACTTGTGCTCTTATTATATTAGGAGCTCTTGTACTAACTTCACTAGGTCTTAGGGTTGCATTATATATATTATCCCTTTTATTATATTTATTTTGTTGTTTTCACTTATTCTTCTTTATAGTCCATTACTAGCAGTTTAGGACTAACGTTTGGCTTACCTATTGTGGGCTGTAGTAGGTGTAATCATGACCTAAGAAATGAGGTCATGATAAATTGGTGTCAGAGGCTAGGTTTACCGGTGTTTTGGTATAAGACCTAAGTCTAGTAGAGTCCTGCAGATCAATGTGGAAACGTTTGTACCCTATCTTAAGGCGGCTACAGGTCATTCTTTTGAAATCTATTCTTGACTCTTTGTCATGTGTTAATATTTCTATGAACCTCTAGTATTTTTTTTACTCTATTTTATTCCAGATGAATGATACAAGGTTATAGATAGATGTGGATAATATACCATGAAACACCCTGGGTTTTGGGACCCTTAGAAAATCTCTTGAATTTATGGTTTCTGTTCAAGATATGACTAGGGGTACAAGTCGTATGCTGGGGTAAGGTTGGTAAGGTTGGGTCATACACTAACCAGTGTTGATTGGTGGGTTGGATTAGTTTCCTTAATGGTACGACTTAGGGTAGTATGTGTCATATGATGGTTGACGGATCATATGGGCGGGTTTTCCTTCACTTAATTTGATACATAGTAAAGTAACTTGGATTAGATTACAAGTGGTTCACCATGGGTCGTGAGATAGGGTATGAGTCATTTTATCTCACTCCTATGTTAGACAGAGTCAACTCCTCTTAATTATATAATAGGTACGGGTTAAGGGTATCAGTCGAATCCTTGGATACGGTTTGGCTTGTATGTTCGTGTGTTTACTAGTGTGGGGTCTAAGGTGAGGCCTAGGATACTATTTAGGGTACCACTCATACTCTAGGGTATGGATGGTATGGTAAAGCTGTACCCACCTGCGGGGATTTTATAATTTGGACATTTCTCCTTATAACTCCTTGGGACCTCATGACTTATAACTCTATTGGGACATCATTTACCCTATTATTCTAATATTAAACACTTAGAAATAGTCTCTAATTCTATCTAAGGCTCTTGGGTAAAGAAAGGGTAGGGTTTCATCTAGAGAAGCAATTTGGCGCTTGTTGAGGTGATTTCTCTCCATCATCTTTGTAAGCTAAGGCATGTACTACTCCCCCATTGTTAGTTCTAACTAAAGGCATTTTTTATACAATGTTGTCATGGCATGATTATTGTATGATTTTGGGGTTTTCAAATATACATTGGGTTTTGGTATTAAATGCTTAGTTATGGTTTTCCCATGTTTTATTATGTTTTTACATACTTTAATGGTGGTTTTGACAATTGGTTGCATGGGAATGGTTAATTGGTAATTGGAATTGGCTTTCGAAACACTATGCCCCCAACATGTTTGATAAAATGCCTATGATAATGCTTTTACTAAATTATGGGACTTTTAATGGAACTGTTGCATGGTGTGGTTTGGTAATAGAACCCTAAATGGTTTAAATGGTTTGGAATGGTTAAATGGTAAGGTTCGGTTGCCATGGTTATGGTTTATTAAACTTCTTTGTGGGGTACAAAGGAGTCCCCCAAGTAAATATGGTTATGAATATCTTGTGAGGTATATAGGATTCCCCCAAGATAACATAATAACAAAACACTTGTGGGGTCACGGGATTCCCTTAAGTTAACTAAATAATGTAACGAATGGGGTACATGGGAATCCCCTAAGGTTAGCTAAGGACATTTCTTGTAAGCTATAATTGGTATGACTATACCACTACTTACAGCCTTGTTTAATAATAATGGATTAATGGTCTGGTTGGATGGTAAAGGTTTTAATTAGGTAATAATAGCAGGGTGTGATAGCTAACCATGAACGTGTGAGTCCAATAGATGGCCACTGGGAACTCATGTGTGCCGACATGAGGGTTGGTCATAGCGACCATATGTGATACTATAAGGTACATAGGGATCCTCTAAGTACACTATTCATATATATCATGGAGAGCAAAGGGTACTTGTGAATCCTCTACTCTTATGGTATCTCCGGTTCATGCGGTTACACGCATCGAGGCCTTTTCAAGGAGTTACACTGGACCCATTTAGCTCGTGGGTGGTTCTAGGGTGGTTAAGCTTCACATACCCAGGTTAATAGTTTTAAATGCATGCTAAACCCCGTTCCCTTTCCTGGCATGGTTTTATGTATATATGGTTTGTATACATATATGGTTGGTTTACTTGGTTTTACTAGATGAATTATTTAATACTTATCTTGAGTTCATGCTAGCATTCACCCGCTAACCCATCTTCGGGCGGCTGTATCCCGATGCAATATGGGAAACATCCATTCTACTTCTCCTATATAGTTATTGGATCTCGGGATCAGTTTGGTTGGATGAAAGTGGTGAGCTTCCATATTATGAAAGGCTTTATTTCATATCATGGACATCATTACATACTTTTGGTTATTTTATGGATATTGGTTTTGGCTATGGTTAGGGGCATGACCCAACCGAATATTGTTTTTCTTTTGATCAGAGGCTTGTGTGACTACTATGGGTTGGAAAAGGTGGGATCTGTATTGTGTCAGCCTTAGTATTGGTATTGATACCATTGGACTGAATTTATGATTGTTCCATCCTCTTTTATTTTGAATTATATATTTATGTTGGAATTTATTTGGTTCACATTTTGGTTCGATAATGGGAATTGGTTGGACAACATATGGTTGGACTTATTTGGGTCAGTACGAATATAGACCTATCCCAGAGTCTTAGGTTATGTTTACACATTATCTTTTTATACGTTCAGAATTCATCCAACTCAGGGTATGCGAATTTAACAGTTTGGTTAGGTATTAAGGGTAGTCTCCGATCCTGGTTGTACTTGGGATATTGTTATACCCTATACTTTTGTTAGCTTAGTCCAGCTCGTAGTTGCATATGTAAAAGGCTTAAAGCCTGAAAAATTCACTAAGTGTTGGGGACTTAGTCTCTTTTTTGGACTCTTAACTTTGAGGATTTTTAAATGGGTCTTCTCGATCCCGAGACATAAGTTTTTAAGTTAATTCATGTTCAGGGGTGTAAGGAGCATGTATCAGGAAAATTTATGATTTTTCGAATGAAGATTGAGTCATGTTTGAATTTCGATTCTAGCAGCTCACCAGGATAGTGGTGCATTGATAACACTCAACTCACTCCCATAATTTAAGGGTGAGGTGGTCGTTGTCAAGTAACCCAATTTTAATTGGGGTTGAATCTTGAGGAATGAATTATAGAATTCAAACCCTATGGATGATCAAATTACCACATGATTGATTACCCGGAATGCTAACAAAAATGACATGTAAAATAAAATGGGGGGATTTGTTTGAAAACTCTTCACAACAAACTTTAACAAGCACTTGGTGAATGAAACTTTTACGTTGAATTTAAGGTTTGAGGAGATCTTGGGATTATTTCTACCTAAAGGTAACGCATGTGGGTTGATGTTGGTTAAACATGAAATTTAGTTGTTAGCTAAAGGATAGGCTAGGTCAAATATCCTTGGGTTCAATCTTTAAACAAAACCACAATGATTACACCCATTGGGTCTTTCAAGCACCTAACTAGTGTGGAATTTTTAATAATCACCCAAAACCACAATCAAGCATCCCTATTTCTAGGGTGATTCTCTTGACTTGATTTATACTCCTAGTACACTTATTCTAAGATTTCACAAAGTAGTAAACCGGAGTCTCAATTGTCCATCACTGCCTTGTCCCCCTATCACCCTCTTTGAAGGATGTTATGGGTTACCTAATGTTCATCTTTTTATCCCTCTTTTGAGGATGATAAATGGTTTCTAGTGTTTAGGGTTCTCACCCATCAAACCTATTTGAAGATTTGGGGTTTTCACCCATCAAATTCCAAGCCATAAGCTCAATCAATGGTGGAATACATACTCAACAACTAAAATCCATGCAAACACAACAATACCCACACACAATTACACTCTATTTCAACACAATACCAAGGATAAAGAAGTTAGCTACTCAGTAGATAGGAGAAAATAATTTTACCAAGTAGTGCATCCATGGATTTCATAATAAGAGAGGGTAAAATAATCTTTGATTCCACACTTTCATTCACTAATTTCCTCTTGGAACATGAATTACAAATAACTAAGAGAAATACATATTTTTCTCTACATTTCTAGGGTTCCTCTCTTTTTTAGGTGTTTTGAATCCTCCATATAAATCTTGAGTCAGTTGTCAAATTTACCACATGCCCTTTACACATTTATCCCACTATGCCACGGTCATGGAGCTTTGACTGTGATCATGCAACCGCAGTCAAGGCTATGACTGCGTGGTCGCATTGTGTTGGCCAACTTAACTGGCCGCGATTGCATTACTCTGACCACGATTGCAGTACCCGAGGCTACTCTGAGTCTTCAGCAACACTTTTCCTACTCCCTTTTGATCATTATAAGCTTCAATCCACCTATTTTAACCCAATCAACTCTGTTCTTGCAAAGAGTTGATATTAGTGAATCCACCCACAAATGTGTCTCATTTATGTATTCAAAACAAGGTAATGTACACGAATGTTGAGTAAGAATGAGTGGGCGAATAGCCACTCATAAACACACCCAAATTAAAGCATTTGTTTTTCGTCAAGCAACACTACCTTTCACTATGAAACAATAATTTTATAAGCCTAACTTTCTATGCCTTAAAGGCTATATCGACTTCAACTTGAGTAGCAACCACAAGTAGCTCATTGTACATGTGCTTGGATAATTTCTATATACCCCTCATTATAAAATGCAAAAGTATATCTTTAAATCTTCCACATGCATCGTACCATGATTCTTTTTGGTATTTGCGAAAATAAACAATCTTATCCCTCAACTTCAACTTCCTAGATGGTGTAAAGTATTGACCTAAGACGTCTTTCATGATTCTTGTCCATGAAGTGATATATCCTTCAGGTAAAGACCTTAGCCATAGTACTGCCTTTCCAGTGAGAGATAATGGAAAAGGGCATTACCAAATGGACTCTTGGGATATATGCGTGACTTTAAACTGGGCACACAATTCCATGAAACCCTTTGAGTAAGCATTCACGTCTTCATGAGATTCACCCCTGAAGAGTCTTTAATTTAAGCAATTTCTTCATCACCCTTATAACATAAAATATTCTATGCTCCTTAGTGGGGGAATGAGAATTACACCTTCATGATCCCCGGCCCCAAAACAAATCGAGTCCCCGTGACTCATGATAATTTGGGAATAATAATACTTACCTACTCAAAGATCAAAACAACAAAGAAATTAAATTGCACCACTCCAGGGATTCCCATGTAAGAATATCACCATAAAAGCAAAATCTATGTATCACTCCCCAGCAACGACGCAATTTTAATAATGATCAACTCACTCCTATAATTTAAGGTTAAGGCAGTCATTGCCAAGTAACCCAATTTAAATTTGGGGCGAATATCAAGGAGTAAATTATAGACTTCAAACCCTATGTATGCTCAAATTACCAAGAGATTACCTGGAAGGCTAACAAAAATGACATGTAAAATAAAATGGGGGGTTTGTTTGGAAACTCTTCACAACAAACTTTAACAAGCACTTGGTGAATAAAACTTTTACGTTGAATTCAAGGTTTGAGGAGATCTTGGGATTATGTGTAACTAAAGGTAGAGCATGTGGGTTGATGTTGGTTCAACATGAAACTTAGTTGTTAACTAAAGGATAGGCTAAGTCAAAGATCATTGGGGTCAATCTTTCAACAAAACCACATGATTTCACTCGTTGGCTCTTTTGAGCACCTAACAAGTGTGCAACTTTGCATAATTACCCAAAACCTCAATCAAGCATCCCTATTTATCAGATGATGCTCTTTACATGATTTACACTCCCAATACACTTATTTCTAAGATTGCACAATGTACTAAACTATAGGCTCAATTGTCCACCATTGCCTTGTCCACCTATAACCCTCTTTCGAGGATGTTATGGGTTACCTAAAGTTCATATTTATCCCTCTTTTAGGGATTATAAAGGGTTTCAAGAGTTTATGGTTCTCACCTATCAAACTTATTTGGAGATTTAGGGTTTTCACCCATTAAATTCTAACCCATAAGCTTAAGAAATGGTGGAATCCATACTCAACAACTAAAATCCATGCAAACACAAAAATACCCACACACAATTACATTATATTTCAACATAATCACAAGACTAAAGAAGTTAGCTACTTATTAGATAGGAGAAAAGTATTTTACTAAGTGGTGCATCCATGGAATTCATAATAAGAAAGGGTAAAATAATCTTCAATTCCACACTTTAATTTCACTAATTTCCTCTTGGAAGATGAATTACAAATAACTATGAGAAATTAATATTTTTTCTCTGTAATTCTAGGGTTCCTCCCATTTTTAGGTGTTTTGAATCCTTCATATAAATCTTGACTCAGCTATCGAATTTACCACAATGCTCTTTACACATTTATCCCGCAATGCCGCTGCCGCGAATCTTTGACTGCAATCGTACAACTGCAATTGTGGCTATGACTTTGCGGTTATGTTGTATTGACCAACTTGATTGACCACAATTGCATTACTCCAAATGCAATTGCGATACCTGAGGCTACGTCTTTCGCTGCACTTTTCCTACTTCCTTTTTATCATTATAAGCTTCAATCCACCTCTTTCAACCTAATCAACTTTATTCCTACAAAAAGTGGATATTAATGAATTTAATAACAAGTGTGTCTCATTTATGCATTCAAAACAAGGTAACATACACGAATATTGAGTGAGAATGAGTGTCAAAATCATCACTCATCATGCAATGTGCTGGCTATAGTGGTGGAAGCCTCACCACATTGTGGTATCCTTCAAATCCCCATTCCAGTTACAAATTTAATTCTCTGAGTGGCAATTAACCCTTTTCCCCTCAATCTAATTTGTTAAAAACATGAATTAGAAAGTCGGTTAGGGTATTATATGCCCATTTTTCCCTAATTTCCTCTCAAAAACAAACCCTAATCATCCCCCAAGTCTATCAATAACATTCCTTTCTCTTCAAGAAATCAAGTTATCAAATCCAAGAAACTTCAAGAAAGCTTAAAGATTTGTGTTTCTCTTTCAATATTAAGGTTTAAGGTATGTGTGATGTTCATCCATGTGCCCTTTTCAACCATGGAGTCCAAGAATCCCCTTTTGATATCAAATTATGAGTTTTTACATGTTTATGATGAATTTTCCCTATGATGTTGTTAATGATTTTGATTACAAGTTATGTTACAAGTTTTTTCGATGGAATGAGCCCTTATATGATTTGAGCATTGAAATACTCATGTTAAATTCCTAATTTATGGTTTTAATATTGTAAATATATTTTTATTTATATGTTTTACCCATTCCCATGCTTAAATTCATAACTCCCATGTGTTTGATGAAGTCTCTAAATATTAGGTTTTTAGAAATAATCCTTTATTATGGTTTTAAAGCTTCATATGTCCTTATTGTTATTTTTATTCAGTGTTGGATAGTTATAAACCCTTGATACTTAGCTATTTACATAATTTTAGTATCTTCAGAATGGTTTTAGATATACCATGAGTGTTGCCATTCATTTAGTATTATGATTAGTTGTTTTCTCAGTTAAGCTTGTTTAAGCCTAGTACTCAGTGTTATTTAGTTGGGAGTAGGATTTAGCATTGAGCAAACCTATGAATGGGAGCTCACCTGCCATTAAAGGGTGAGACCTTTAGTAGTAGTCCCTTAGTTCCAAAACTAAATAAACAGAGTAGGTTAAAGATATCAACCTGTCAGTTGATGGTTGATAAAGTGTTTACCTGCCAGTTAAGGGTAACACATATCTCATTAAAGCACCTTCCAGTTGGGGTGACTCATTAGTCCTTTAAGACATTAGTTTAATCAATCCACATAGTCATTATTAGTACATGTGGCATAGTACTGACTCCCTTCTAAATGGAGTTATAGGTTGGACCCCGATTAGCTCAGATTGGGGCATGTCAATTAGATGATACCTCTCATAGTCTCAGTTTAGTATTCAATACATAATTTAGTTTAGGTTTTCTTGAACATAGCATACAATTCATCATTATTCTGTCACCAAATTTCAGTATTTTAGATCACAAACTATTTCAGTATCATGTTATATGCTTGGTCATGCATTCTCAAATTTTATAATTTTCATACATTCATGCATCAGTTATATTATGTTACCTAGTTAATCATTATTTCATGCACATGAACCTAACTATTTTAGCCTAACCTTATCTCATATACCAGTATATTCAACGTATTGATTGCATACTTTCTCCGTGTTATGTTGTCTTATATCATAGGTTTGGATGCTTAGTTTCCTGACCGTGCTTAGATAGTTCAGCTTATAAGCAGCAGCAATTGTGGCCAGTCCTCATATATTGAGGACCTATTATGTTATTTCAGTGTTTTTGCATTTATTTTTAGTTAGTTTAGTTTAGAGTTAGTTGGGGCCTATCTCATCACCTCTTCAGCTAGTTTAGAGGCTTTCAGATATTTTTAATCATTCAAACAGATAATCTGTTTATCAATTGTTTGATCATTCTTTTCAGTATGTCATCAGATATTCAGACTAATGATTTAAATTGTATTATCAGTATTTAAACCTTATAGCTTTATTTAGTTATTTTACGCACATGTTCATTATCATTATATTATTCAGTGCTCATAGCAGGTACCATCCCATGGGTTAGCTTGAGGTCACTTATGCCATAAGCACCATTATTGCGATTAGGGCGTAGCCTCAGGTTGTGACAAAACTTGGTATCAAAGCCTAAGGTTTTACAGTATCCTAGAGAGTCTGAAAGTCGCATTGAGTATAGTTTCATACATGTGTGTGAAGCACACCACACTTAAGTACAAAAGGCTACAAGATGTTTTAGAAAAAGTTTCCCTTCTTTTAGTATTCATGTTATGCGAGTGATCATAAGCTCTATTTAAACTCTTTCTAATCTATCCTTTATTTTATTACAGAAAAAAATACTTTCCAGAAAAAATAACAAAAGAAGGAACGAGAACTAGCCTGCACCCCATCTGTTCTAAAAGATCCCCTGAATGAGCAAGTCTCTCATACTGATTTTAAAGTTGTATTAACTACCTTAGCTCACTTAGTAAATGCTCAAAATAATTAGCAAGATGTTTTCCCAACTAATCCAATGGAAAATATAGCTGCAGCTAGGATTTGGGACTTTACCCGAACGAATCCCTCTTTTTTTGGGGATCCAAGTCTGAAGAAGATCTGCAGGAGTTTTTAATATGGTTTAGAAGGTGACTGATATCATGGGTGTCACTTCGATGAGAGTGTAGAGTTAGCTTCTTACTAGTTATAGGATGTAGCTCTCACCTGGTATAAGTAGTACAAGGAGGATAGGGGCACAGATGCAGGGCCGTAGAGTGGGAGAAGTTTCCCATGGACTTTTTAGATAGGTTCTTTCCTTTGGAGTTGAGGGAAGATAAGGTGCTACAGTTAATTAATTTAAAGCAAGTTAATATGAATGTGAAGGAATACTCACTTAATTTTACTCAGTTGGTGAGGTATTATCCTTCGATGGTGGATGATAACAGGCCTAGAATGAGTAAGTTTGTGTTTGATATATATGATAGTGTGGTCAAGGAGTGTAGAACTACTATGTTGATTAAGGAGTTGGACATGTATAGGCTTATGGCCTATGCTTAACAGATTGAGGAATAGAAACTTAAGAAGAGAGTGAGGGAGAATAAAAGGGCCAGAAAAGAAAGCTTTTGTTTTTCTCAGCCAAAGTCAGAGGGTGCCCAATTTATTTCTATCATAAGATTTTATCCCCAGATCCATTTTAGCTGGTGCGCCAGTGCCAAAGTTCTAGAATGATAATCGGGATAGAGCACTAGGCTCTAAGCCCCAGAGTAGTGCGAAAAGTGGTCTCACTAATCCCTTTTGCCAGAAATGTTGTTGGAATCCTTGGGTGTGTGTACAGGCAGCATTGATGTGTGTTTTGGGTATGGCAAGCCAGGCCATAGAGTTAGAGATTTACCAAAGAGTGGTTAGTAGGGTCTGTTTAGTCATCCTTTAGTTCCATTCATTTTCCCAACTCAGCAGGGCACCAGTGAAGCCAGTGGATAGTGCCAGAATAGGTTGTATGCACTCCAGGACCATCATGATCAAGAAAGATCTCCTGATGTGGTTACGGGTATGTTATAGGTTTTTCATCTTCATGTTTATGCTATATTAGATCCTAGAGCTTCACTTTCTTTTATAACCCCCTATATAGCTGTCAATTTTGATGTCAGACCTGAAACTTTACTAGAGCCTTTCTTAGTGTCTACCCCAGTAGGTAAATCTATCATAACCAAATGGGTGTACAGAAATTTCCCAGTTACAGTATCCTAGAAAATCACTTTAGTAGACCATGTGGATTTAGAGATGACTAATTTTTATGACATTCTTAACATGGATTGGCTCTACTTATGCTATGCTTAAGTTTACTGTAGAAATATAGTCATCCAGTTTCAATTTCCTAATGAACCAATTAATGAATAGAGGGGTAGTACTTCAGTGCTTAGGGGTCAGATTATGTCATATCTTAGAGTGAGTAATATGATATCCAAAGGGTGCATGTACCATCTTGTTCGAGTCAAGGACTCTAATTCTGAGGCTCTAAGTCTTGAGCCAGTTTTAGTAGTAAGGGAATTTCTAGATGTGTTCCCTGAAGATCTTCTAGGAGTTCCTTCCAAAAGAGAATTGACTTTGGAATACACCTCCTTTCAGATAACAAACCTATCTCTATTCGACCCTATAGAATGACTCCAGCTGAGCTCAAAGAGTTAAAAAAATAGTTGAAAGATCTCTTAGATCAGGGATTTATTAGGCCTAGTGTTTCCTCATTAGGTTTCCCAGTCCTTTCATGCATAAGAAAGACGATTCTCTTAGAATGTGCATCGACTACCGTCAGTTAAACAAAGTCACAATCAAGAATAAGAACCCACACCCCAGGATAGATAACTTATTTGACTAACTTTAGGGTGCCATTTATTTCTCTAATAGAGACCTCAGATTTGGCTATCATCAGTTTAGAGTCAAAGAATGTGACATTCTAAAATAGCTTTCAAAACTCGGTATTATCACTTTAAATTTCTATTTATGTTTTTTGGACTAATGAATATCACAGCGGCTTTCATGGACTTGATGAACAGAGTGTTCAAGAAATACTTGGACATGTTCATCATAGTCTTTATTGATTATATTCTTATCTACTCCCGTAGTGAAAATGATCATGCAGACCATCTCAGAATTGTATTGCAGACTTTTAGAGTTATTCGCCAAATTCAGTAAGTGTGAGTTTTGGATAAGATTTGTAGCTATTTTTAGCCATATTATTTCTGGTGATGGCATTAAATTTGACTGTCAAGAGACCAAAGTAGTGAGAAACTACCCAGGCCATCTCTCCATCAGATATCAGGAGTTCTTAGGTTTGACTGGCTATTACAGGCGGTTTGTTGAATAGTTTTCATCTATTGCATCCCCCATGTCTCTATTGACTCAAAAAAAAGTAAAGTTTTAGTGTTCAAATTATATGAGAAGAGTTTTAGGAGTTGAAGACTCGACTCACTTTAGCGCCAGTCTTGACATTGCCAGATAATTTAGATAGGTTTATAGTTTACTGTGATTCTTCTAGAGTTGGTCTTGGTTGTGTATTAATGCAGAGAGGTAAGGTCATAGCCTATGCCTCTAGATAGCTTAAACCCCATGAAAATAATTATCTTACCCATGATCTTGAGTTGGCAGCTGTTGTGTTTTCTTGAAAATTTTAAGGCATTATCCTTATGGTGATTATGTTGATGTGTTCATGGATCATAAAAGTTTGCAATATATTTTCTCATAGAAATATATAAATCTTTGTCAGAGAAGGTGGTTGGAGTTGTTAAAGAATTATGATATGAGTGTGTTATATCATCTGGGAAAGGCCAATGTAGTGGAAGATGCCCTTAGTAGACTGTCTATGGGTAGTGTTGCTCGTATTGAGGATGATAGGAGGAAGTTAGTCCAGGAGGTTCATCAGGTTGCTATATTAGGTTTTAGGTTGGTTGATTCAGCTGAGGGTAGAATATGGGTTAATAATGGTTCAAAATCTTTTTTAGTTACCAAAGTGAAAGAAAAGCAAGATAGGGACTCCAGTTTGGTTAAGTTGAAGGAGTCAGTTAGAGATCAGAAGGCAGATATTTTCTCCTTAGAAGGAGATGATGTGTTACAATATCAGGGTAGACTGTGCATGTTGAGTGTTTATGGTTTGATATGGTGAATCCTTACAGAAGTGCATGGTCCATAATAGTCTATTCACCCAGGAGCCACTAAAATATATAGTGATTTATGAGAAATTTATTGGTGGAGCGGTATAAAGATGGATATTGTCGAGTTTGTAGCTAAGTGTTCTAACTATCATCAGGTTAAAGTTGAACACTAGAGGCCGAGTGGTACAATTTAGGAGTTCAGTATTTCTACTTAGAAGTGTGAAGAGGTGAACATAAATTTTATGATGAATTTGCCTCATACGCATAGTCAGCATGATTCAATATGGGTGATTGTAGACAGAATGACCAAAGCAGCCTATTTTTTGCTATTTCATACTTCTTATTCAGCTGAGGAATACTCTAAGATTTAATTAGAGAGTTTGTTAGGTTGTATAGAGTCCTGTTGTTTATCATTTCAGATAGAGGTACTCAATTTACCTCTCACTTTTGGAGAGCTTTTTAGAAGAGGTCTTGGTACCCAAGTTCATCTCATACAACTTTTCATCCTCAGATAGATGGTCAGGCAGAGAGAACCATTCAGACCCTAGAGGATATGTTCAGGGCATGTGTTGTTGATTTCAAGGGTAGTTTGGATGATCACTTACTTTTGATCAAGTTTGCTAACAATAACAGTTATCACTCTAGTATTCAAATAGCTCCATTTAAGGCTCTCTATGGAAGGAGATGTAGATCTCCTATTGGTTGGTTTGAGTTAGTTGACCTGCTTTAGTAGGGCCAAATTCGATATTTTATATGATAGAGAAGGTTCAGTAGATCATGGAGGAATTAAGATAACCCAAAGCCTTCAAAAATTCTATGAAGGTGTGAGAAGAAGAGACCTTGAGTTTGAGGTTGCTGATTTAGTATATTTGAAAATCTCACCTATGAAGGGGGTAAAATGATTTGGTAAAAAGGGGAACCTCAATCCCCAATATGTTGGCCCTTACAGAATCTTGAGTCATTTTAAAAAGGTAGATTATCAACTTGAGTTACCTTCAAAATTTGCATCAGTGCATCCAGTGTTACATGTTTCCTATTAAAGAAATGTATTAGTGATCCAGCTATTGTAGTTCCATTAAAAAGCACAGATGTTAAGGATAGCTTTTCTTATGAAGAAATCCCAGTCAAGATCCTTGATCATCAGATTCATAGACTAAGGAACAACGAAGTTCCCTTAGTTAAAGTTCATTGGAGAAATCAGTCTGTTGAGGGAGCCACTTGGAAAGCAAAAGAAGATATGTATACCAATTACCCTCATCTTTTATCCCTAAACTTAGACTCATCTTAAGGTAATAGTTTTCTTTATATTGTCTCTTTTCCATTCTCAGTTCCAGCTATATAATCATTCTCATGTCTTTGCATACTTTCACGAATTCAGTTCAGTCATGTATCTTGCTTCAGACTCAGTCATGTAATTATGTTTTCAGTTATTTATGTACAGTATATGATATCAGTTTTTCCAAAATTCTCAGCTTAATCAATCTTATTTGAAGATTAATATTCCTAAGAGGGAGATATTGAAATTGCTCGTACTTTTCTTCGCTTAGTACAGCTCCAAGTTGCATGTGTAGGAGGCTTAAATCCTGAAAATTTCACTAAGTGTTGGGGACTTAGTCTTATTTTTGGCCTCTTAACTTCAAGGATTTTTAAATGGGTCTTCTCAACCCCGAGACATAGGTTTTTGAGTTAATTAATGTTCAGAGGTGTTAGGAGTATGTCTCGTGGATGTTTTGTATTTTTCAAATAAGGATTGAGTTCTATTTAGACTTCAATTCAAGTATCTCACAACGATAGTAGTGCGTCATTGTGGCTATAGCAGTGGAAGCCTCACTGCATCGTGGTGTCCTTCAAATCCATGTTCCAATTGAGAATTTAATTCTCTGAGGGGAAATTAAGTTTTTTCCCCTCAAAGAAATTCGTAAAAACACGAATTAAAAAGTTGGTTAGGGAATTATATGCCTATTTTCCCCAATTTCCTGTCAAAAACAAATCCTAATCATCCCCCAAGTCCATTAATTTCATTCCTTTCTCTTCAACAAAAACAAGAAATCAAGTTACAAAATCCAAAAAACTTCAAGGAAGCTTAATGATTTGTGTTTCTCTTTCAAGATTTAAGGTTTAAGGTATGTTTGATTTTCATCCATGGACCCTTTTCACCCATGGAGTCCAAGAATCCCCTTTTGATACCAAATTATGAGTTTTTGCATATTTATGATGAATCGTCTCCATGAAGTTGTTATTGATTTTAATTACAAGTTATATTACAAGTTTTTTCAAAGGAATGAGCCCTTATATGATTTGAGTATTGGAATCCTCATGTTAAATCCCTAATTCATGGTTTTAGTATTGTAACTATGTTTTCAATCATATGTTTTACCCATTCCCATGCTTAAATTCATGACTCCCATGTGTTTGATGAAATGTCTAAATGTTTGGTTTTGAGAAATGATCCTTTATTATGGTTTAAAGCTTCATGTGTCCTTATTGTTATTTTCATTCAGTGCTCAAGGGTTATGAACACCTGATACTTAGTTGTTTACCTAGTTTCAATACTTTCAGAACGATTTTAGATAAACCATGAGTGTTGTTATTTAGTTAGTATCATGATTAGTTGTTTACTCAGTTAAGCTTAGTTCAGCCCAGTAATCAGCGTCATTCAGTTGGGAGTAGGATTTAGCACTGAGCGAACCTAGGGATAGGGCCTCACCTGCCAGTAGTGGGTGTGACCTTTAGTAACAGTCCCTTTATTCCAGAACTACGTAGCCAAAGTAGGTTAGATATATTAACCTGCCAGTTGAGGGTTAATAAAGTGTTTACCTGCCAGTTGAGAGTAACACATATCTCATAATAGCACCTACCAACGAAGGGTGAGTCATTAGTCCTTCACGACATTAGTTTAGTGGATCCACATGGATATTGTTAGTACCCATGGCACGGTACTAATACACTTCTAATTGGGATTATAGGTTGAACCCCGATTAGCTTAGATTGGGGCATGTCGTTTAGATGATAACTCCCACAGTCTCAGTTCAGTATTCAGTATAGAATTTAGTTTAGGTTTGCTTGACCATAGCATATAGTTCATCAGCTATTCAGTTACCATATTTCACTATTTTAGGTCAGGGTCCCAAGTTTTAACCTAGTGACCATGACTCCACTCCACGACTTATAATCAGACATTACAAGTCATTAGGAGGGACTCATAGTCTCAATAGTGTTCAACTAAGAATATTTTCCAGTAACTACGATTCTAGCCTACGACTCGTAGTCAGACCTTATGAGTCATTGTATGGACCCGTAGCCTGACCAGTGTATGATCCAAGGACCAAGCCTCAAACTACATCTTTACTAAATGACTTATAGTCATTCATAATAAGTCATTAGGTGGTGAGTCATAGTTAGAACAAAATGAACCCAGGATCCCGGTATCCTAGGTTACGACTTAGAACAGGACCTAAAACCAGTCGTAACAAGTTGTGAAGTGAGCCATAATGACTGGGAGCGGATTTTCCAGCATGTTTTTCTAGGGACTTTTATGTCTTTACCCACTAACTTAAAAGCCAAACCCATGTTGTTTTGGCTTCCCAAGGGGTGGTATAAAATATCAAAAATCCCACGATTCATCAGTTAATTTATTCCACCCAAAGTAGATCAAAGAGGTAATTTTCCTATCTGTCTCAAATAGAGTGGGTTTCTCAAGAGCAAGATCAATTCTGAGAAATATATCAAAGCCTCTTACTACTAGATATGTGGGATATTCATCAATGGGTCCCTTCTACCCATTGAGTCCCAAGAAACTCTCTTTATCTTCAAGTGTAAAACTCCTTTTCCTTTTATAGGCTTCCATGTTATCTATAAATTTAATGAATCTTCTCTCAATTATTTTGATTATGAACCGTAAAAATATACTCTTTCATGAAAAAAATGTGTTTCCACATGTTTTATAATGCATGTGTCTATATCATGACCAGTTATTGAAGTATCAAACATTATTTATAATTTTCCACATCATGTCCAGTTCTATAATTACCATGATCAACTTGTATTATTCAGTATTGGTGGGTTTTGAACACTCGGTACGTAGATATTCATCCATGTTTTAGATTCTTAAATCATAAGTCATTCAGATCATGATTGCATTATTATATTCATATTATGATATTCACATTGAGCATTTAACAGTTGTGGATCATGTTAAACTTTTATCAGTATCAATGTCAATTTAGTTGGGAGTAGGACTTAGCACTAAATGAACATAGGGATGAAGGTGGACCCTCCAGTAAAGGACTAAGACCTTTAGTAGAAGTCCCTAAGTTTGAGAACTACGTTGCTAACATAGGTTGTTAAGAGGTCACCCGCTAGTTGAGTACTGCCACTCTCTTAGGGGTCACCTGCTAGTATAGGACTGAAACCCTAGTCCTTTGGGATACCATTTTAGTGGATCCACATAGCTAGTATTAGTACCCTTAGCAAGGTGCTGACACCCTTCAAACTAGGGTTATAGGTTAGACCCTGATTAGATAAGATTGGGGCATATTGGTTAAATGCTAACTCTCACAGTTTCAGTTTAGTATTTAATTATATTAGTTTAGGTTTGCATGACCAAGTGTCCATATATTAGTTATTCAATTATTCTGATCATGTCGATACATGTTTATGCTTGGTCTTGTATTTGTTTTATATGTTTATGCATTCATGCTATGTACCTATATGTCTATCAGCTAGTCCCTATCCCACATACCAGTACATTCAAAGTACTAATCACATACTTTCTTTTGTGCTATGTTGTCTTATAACATAGGTTCGGGTGCTCAGTTCCCAGATAACATGTAGTCCATTCCTATATCATTCAGTTATAACTTTGATGAACCCTCATCAGTAGAGGAATAGTTATATTACTTATCATGCTTTCCAATATTTTAGTTCATGCTATTTTATTGTCAAAGTTAGTTGGGGACCTGTCCCAACAACTCATTATTTTTAGAGGCTTTCAGAAAGTCAGACAATTAGTTATATTTCCAGTGATGCATTTTAGACCCCTTTTTTCGTGGATTTAATTATTCACATATTTTGTTAAATAACTTCTGCACAATATTTTATTATCTTTCTTTATATAATTATATCTTGTACCAGTTCGTGGGTTAGTTTGGGGCCACTTATGGCCTTAAGCATCATGTTACGACTAGAAGGTAGCCTCGGGTCATGAAAAACTTGGTATCAGAGACCAAGTTTTAAAGTTTCCTAAGGTATTTGAAAGCCATGTTAAGTAGAGTCTTATTCAAGGGAGTAAAGCGCGCCACACTTATAGGCGAGAGGCTATGAGACATTTTAGGAAAGTTTCCCTTTTTTCAGTATTCATGTTGTGCGATGGATCACAAGCTTCATTAAACTCCTCCTTTTAACTCATTCTCTACCATTTATAGAAAATACCTCCCAGAAGGACTAATAGAAGGAGAAATAAGGACTAGCCCACAGCACCTGTCCCTAAGGAACCTCTGAATGAGAAATTCTCTCATGTCACATTTTGGGCTGCTTTCATAGTACTAACCCAATCCATGTCTTCTCAAAATAACTAGTAGGTCATTGCCCCAACCAACCTCGTAGCTAATATAGCAGCATCCAGAATTTGGGATTTCACTCAGATGAATCCTTTAATATTCTCTGGATCCAAGTCTTAGAAGGATCCATAAGAGTTTTTAGATTATTTGCAGAAGGTGACAATATCATGGATGTCACTCTTAGTGAGAGTGCTAACTTAGCTACTTACTAGCTACAAGGAGAAGCTTTTACTGCTTTCTTAGACAGGTTCTTCCCTACTCAAGTTATGGGAGGAAAAGGTACAAGAGTTTATAAATCTAAAGTAGGGTAATATGAGTGTGAAGGAGTATTCACTCAAGTTCACCTAGGTAGTGAGGTATGATCCGACTATGGTAGCCAATGCTAGGGCAATAATGAGTAAGTCCATCTAAGGAGTTTCTGAAGATGTAGTAAAATAGGTTAGAACATCTATGTTGATTAAGAAGATGGATCTCTCTAGGCTGATGGTTCATGCTCAAAAGATTTAGGAAGAGAATCTCAAAGAAAATGAAAGGGAGAATAAAAGGGCCAGAATTGGTAGCCTCAACTTTTCTCAGCATAGGTCAGAAGGCGGTAATTGTTCCCAATTCTGCCAGAAAACTTTATCTCTAACCCCATCTTCTGTCAGTGCTCCAGTGCTTAAGTTCAAACAGGATAATCATGATATAGTGTCAGGCTCTAAGTCCTAGGGTAGTATGAATAGTGGATTCACAAATCCAGTCTATAAGAGTGTGATAAGAATTTTAAGGGTGAGTGCATGGTAGGCAGTGATGTATGTTTTAGGTATGGCAAGTCAGGCCATAGAATTAGGGAGTGCCTAGTGTTTTCCCAGAAGGGTAAGTGTTTTCATCATTAGGGTCAGGCTATTTCTCTTTAGCTCTAGAAGGTCGCCCAAATTAGTAGGGCACCTCCAGTGCCACCAGTAGGCAATGCCAGAATAGACTCTATGCTCTCCATACTCATCAAGATTAGGATAGTTCTCCTAATCTAGTTACTGGTAAGTTACAAGTATTCCACCTTCGTGATTATGCATTATTAGACCCCGAAGCTTTAAATTCTTTTGTAACTCCCTATATAGCGAAAGACATCGTTGTTATTGCCAAACTTACAGAACCCTTCTCAGTTTCTACTCCAGTGGGTAGTTCTATTATAGCTAGATGGGTATATAGAAATTTCCCAGTCATAGTGCCCTATAAAGTTTCCTTGGGAGACCTTGTAAAATTAGAGATAATTGATTTTGATGTCATTCTCGACATGGATTAGATCCACTCTTGTTATACCTTAGTTAATTATAAAAATAGAATTTTTCAATTCTAGTTCCCTGATGAGCTAGTCATGGAATAGAGGGGTAGTACCTCAGTTCCTATATGTTGATTTATCTCTTAACTTAAGGTAAGGAAGATGATCTCCAAGGGTTATATCTATCATCTTGTCTAAGTCAAGGACTCAAGTTCTGAACTCTAAGTCTTGAATCAATTCCAATAATAAATGAGTTTCTAGAAGTATTTCTTGAATATCTACTCGGAGCTCCTCCGGAAAGGGAAAATGACTTCGTAATAGATCTCATTATAGATACCTAACCTATTTCTATCCCACCTTATAGAATATCTCCTACTGATCTTACTGAATTGAAAGAATAGTTGAAAAATCTTCTAGATAAAGGTTTCATTAGGCGTAGTGTTTCTTCATAGGGTGCCCCAATCCTCTTCCTGTACAAAAAAGATAATTCTCTCAAAGTGTCCATCGACTACTGTCAGTTGAACAAAGTCACAATCAATAATAAGTATCCCCTCCCTAGGATTGGTGATTTATTCAACTAACTTTAGGGTGCAAATTATTTCACTAAGATAGACCTCAGATCCGGATCATCAGCTTAGATTCAGAGAATGTGACATTCCAAAGACAACATTCAGAACTTAGTATGGTCACTTTGAATTTATAGTTATGTATTTTGGACTAATGAATGATCGTCCATATTTCATGAACTTGATGAATAGAGTATTCAAGCAGTACCTAGACCTGTTTGTTATAGTCCTTATAGATGACATTCTTGTCTATTCCCACAGTGAAAGTGATCATGTAGACCATTTAAGGAATGTTTTGGAAACCCTTAAATATCACCATTTATTTGCCAAGTTCATCAAGTGTAAATTCTGATTGAAATCAGTAGCTTTTCTTGGTCACATTATTTCCTGTGATGGCATTATAGTTGATTCTCAGAAGACCAAAGAAGTAAGAAACTTGCCTAGACCCATCTCTCTATCAGATATCAGGAGTTTCTTAGGCATAGCTGATTACTATAGATGGTTTGTTGAGGGATTTTCTTTTATTTCTTCTCCCATGACTGACTCAGAAGAAAGTCAAATTTTAATAGTCAGATTCCTGTGAGAAGAGTTTTTAAGAGTTGAAGACTCGACTCACTTTTGCTCCAGTATTGATGCTACCTGAGGGATTAGATGGGTTTGTAGTTTATTTTGATGCTTCTAGGGTTATTATTGGGTGTGTGTTGATGCAGCGAGGTAAGTTCATAGCCTATGTCTCTAGACAGCTTAAACCCCATGAGAAGAATTACCCGACTCATAATCTCAAGTTAGCAGTGATTGTCTTTGCCTTAAATATTTGGAGGCATTACCTTTATGGAGTTCATGTTCATGTGTTAACTAATCACATGAGTTTACAATATGTGTTCATACAGAAAGATCTAAATCTTCATCAGAGAAGGTGGCTTGAATTGTTGAAAGACTATAATACGATTGTGTTGTATCACCCGAGTAAGGCCAGTGTTGTGGCCGATACACTTAGCAGATTGTCTACAGGTAGTGTTGCCCATGTTGAGAAGTATAATAAAGAGTTATTCAATGAATTTCATAGGATTCCTAGATTGAAAGTTTGGTTAATTAATTAAGCTAAAGGTAGTACTTGGATTCAGAATGGTTCAAAATCTTCTTTAGTTTCCGAGGTAAAGGAAAATCAAGACAGTAATTTTTTTCTAGTTTGATAGTTTGAGGTCAGAAAGCTGAGGTTTTCTCCAAAAGGGAGATAGTGTGTGTTGTTGTCAGGGCAGGTTATATGTTCCAAATATAGAGTGATTAAGATAGCAAATGTTAACAGAAATGCATGGTTCGCGATATTCTATTCATCCAGGAGCCACTAAGATGCACCGAAATTTTTGAGAAGTTTATTAGTGGAATAGTATGAAGAAGGACATTGCAAAGTTTGTGGCTAAATGCCAAAATTACCAGTATGTTAAGGCTGAGCATCAGAGGCCTAGTTGTACACTTCAGGAGATCAACATCCCCACTTTGAAGTGGGAAGTGGTGAATATGGATTTTTTATAGGGTTACCTCATATGCATCATTAGTTTGATTCTATTTGGGTCATTGTGGATAGAATGACCAAGTTAGATACTTTTTACCAATTTTTACTTTGTATTCGGTGGAAGATTATGCTAGACACTATCTAAGGAAGTTGGTAAGGTTGCATGGGGTCCCTTTAGCCATTATTTCAGATAGAGGTACTTGGTTTACCTCTCATTTTTGGAAGGCTTTTCAAAAGAGCCTCGGTACCCAAGTTCATCTAAATATAACTTCTTACCCTCAAGCAAATGGATGGCAAAGAGGACCATTGAGACATTAGATGACATGTTGAGGGCTTGTGTTATTGATTTCAGGGGTAGTTGGGATTATCACTTACCTTTGATGGAGTTTTCCTATAGTAAAAGCTATCACTCCAGTATTCAGATGGCTTCATTTGAGGCTCTCTATGGTAGGCGGTGTAGATATCCTATTTGTTGGTTTGAAGCTAGTGAGGCTACTTTGATAGGGCCAAATTTAGTATATGAGATGATGGATAAATTTTAGTTGATTCAAAAATTGGCTGAAGACAACCCAAAGTCATGAGAAATCCTATGAAGATGTGAGAAGAAGAGAGTTTTAAACTTGATGTTGGTGATTTTATGTATCTGAAAATTTCATCCATAAAAGGGATGAAGAGATTTGGTAAGAAAGGGAAGCTTAGTACCCGCTATATTGGTCCATATAGGATTTTGAGCCATTTTGGGAAGGTATCATATGAATTTGAGTTGTCTGTAGAGATAGCATCAACGTATTTGGTGCTCCATGTCTCTTTGCTAAACAAATACATTGGTGATCCAGCTTCAGTCATTTCGTTAGGAAGTGTGAGTGTGGAAGATAGCCTCTCCTAGAAGGAAGTCCCAGTTGAAATCCTTGACTACCAGAATCGTAGGATGAGGAACAAAGAAGTCGCCCTAGTAAAAGTTTTTTAAGGAGGAATCGGTCCATTGAGGGAGCTACTTGGGAAACAGAATCCGATATGCAATCCAAGTATCCCTATCTCTTCTCTAAGAATTTAGATTCAGCTTGAAGTAATGGTTTTCTTAGAGTAATCCTATTATTTTCTATCTCATCTAGTTAACCATCCTCATGTCATAGCATGCATTGTTGAATTTAGTTCAGTCTATGCATCATGTTTCATATTCAGATAGTTACTCATGGTTTAGCTCATAAGTGTTCAGTGCATGGTCTTAGTTTTTCCTAGTACCCCAGCTCAGACTATTTCATTCAAGGATGAATGATCTCAAGAAAGAGATATTGTAATTCCTCAGGCTTTCATGTTCTTAACCTCTTAGGGAGATTGGTCATTTAATTAGCTTTCCAATGCCACAAGTCTTTCCTCGATATGGCATCATGGAAAAACTGTTCTTAAAATTTTCTCAATAAGTCTACCAGCTACCAATGATCATGAATAACTTGGCGACCCATAACCAAACCTTATGAGTCTTTACAAGGAGTCACACTCACAACAGTAAGGGTCCCAAGTTTTAGCTCAATAACCACAACTCCACTCCACGATAAGTAATCAGACATTATGAGTCATTGGAAGGGACTCATAGTCTCAATTGTAGTCATCCAAGAATCCTTTCCAGTGGTTATGAGTCTAGCCTATGACTCATAGTATGACCTATGGCTCATAGTATGACCTTATGAGTCATTTTGTGGAGCTGTATCCTGACCAGTGCATAATCCAAGGACCCAGCGTCAGACTATGACTTTACCCAATGGCTCATAATCAGTCATAATAAGTGTTTAGGTGGTGATTCATAGTCAGAACACTGAACCTATTATCCCAGTATCCAAAGTTACAACTCAGACCATGACCCGTAACCAGTCATAACAAGTCATGAGGTGAGTCATAACGACTGGGAGCAAGTTTTCTTGTATGCTTTTTTGGGGAATTTATGTATTTTCCCACTCCATTAAAAGAAAAACCCATGTTATTTTGCTTCCCAAAGGGTGGTATAAAAGATCAAAAAGCCCTAAATTCATCAGTTAACCATATTCTACCCAAATGAGATCAAAGAGGCAATTTTCCCATATTCCTCAAATAGACTAGGGTTTCTCAAGAGCAAGATTAATTGCAAGGAATTTTCCCAAGGCTCTTACTACCAGGAATGTGGTATATTCATCCGTGGGTCCCTTCTGCCCATTGGGTCCCAAGGAACTCTCTTTATCTTCTAGTGTAAAACTTCTTTCTATTTTATGAGGTTCTAAGTTATCTATACATTTAATGAATCTTCTCTCAATTGTTTCGATTATGAACTATGAAAGTATACTCTCTCATGAGAAATTGTGTTTTCATATTGATAATGTACATGTCTACATCATGACCAGTTATTTAATTATTAAATGCTATTCATGATTTTCTACACCATGGCCAGTTCCATAATTACCATGATCAGCTTGCATTATTCAGTGTCAGTGGGTTGGGAACACCCGGTACCTAGATATTTATGCATGTTTTAGATTTTCAAGTCACAAGTCATTCAGATTATGATTTTATCACTATATTCAGATTATGATATTTATGTTGAGCATTTACCATTTATGAATTATGTTAAACTTTTATCAGTATCAGTATCAGTTCAGTTAGGAGTAGGACTTAGCACCGAGCGAACCTAGGGATGAAGGCTCACTCACCAGTAGATAACTGAGACCTTTAGTAGAAGTCCCTAAGTTCCAGAACTATGTTTCCATCATAGGTTTTAAGAGTTCACCATCTAGTTGAGGACTAACACTCCCTTAGGGGTCACCCACTAGTATCGAACTAATAGCCTAGTCTATTGGGACACTAGTTTAGTGGATCCACATAACCAGTATTGGTACCCTTGGCAAGGTACTGGCACCCTTCCAACTAGGGTTACAAGTTGGACCCTGATTAGCTCATATTGGGGAATGTCAATTAAATATTAGCTACCATAGTTTTAGTTTAGTATTCAGATTATATCAGTTCAGGTTTCAATGACCAAGTGTCCATATATCAGCTATTCAGTTGTTTCGATCATTTCAATATATGTTTATGCTTAGTCTTGTATTTGTTTTATATGTTTATGTATTTACGCTATGTACCTATATGTCTACTAGATAGTCCTTATCCCACATACTAGTGTATTCAAAGTACTGATCGTATACTCTCTTTTGCATTATATTATCTTATAACATAGGTTTCGACGCTTAGTTCCCAAATCTCACAAAATCAATTCTAGTATCATTAAGCTGCAGCATTTGTGAGTCCTCATCAGTTGAGGACTAGTTATATTATTTATCATGCTTTCTAGCATCTCAATTCATGCTATTTTAGTATAAGTGTTAGTTGGAGACCTATCCCAACAACTCATCATGTTTAGAGACTTTTAGACAGTCACACAATTAGGTATGTTTTCAGCGATGTGTTTCAGACCCTTTTTGTTAGGGATTTGATTATTAAGATCTTTCATTAAATGAATTCCACATAGTATTTTATTATCTTCCTTTTTGGATTTACAGCTTGTACCAGTTCATGGGTTAGCTTGGGGTCACTTGTTTCCTTAAGCATCGTGTTACGACTAGGGGATATTCTCGGGTCGTGAAAAAAATAGTCTCAGATTCAAATTCTGACTGTTCCATTAGCTTTGGAATAGCTATGTAAGGATTCGATGACCTTTGCTTCGGGTCAAGATGCACTGAGCTCATTTCAACCTATTGGTCAGAAAGTTAGAAAATTGGAAATATAGGTGTAGAAACCACATTTGGTCGAGATGACCTCGGATGGAAAATATAACTTCTCCATTGTGTTTGGAATGTTGAATTTAGTGTGGTTACATAGTTTATTTATGCATATAGGATTTCGAATAAATCCCGAGGCCTGAGCAGAAACGTGGATGAATTACAAATTTCAGCTGTCATCTAGTATGGGTTACGATCTCACATTATGTATAAGAGGTAGTGAGATCACAATAGGAAGCATGGTAATTTCCATACCTGCTTTCTCATTTAGTTCATACGATTGCATACCTAGTTGTGAGATTGCCATACCTGGTTACCTAGAAGGGGTATAAAAAGACCCCTTAGGTTACAAAATTGCCCATTTCCACCTATTCTCTTGAGAGCAAAAACCCTAAAGGGTGTGATAACTTTAAATTGTGCTTTGCAGTAAAAATCTTGATTAACATATCTTTTAACAAATATCTTTGGATTTAAGGTAAGAATCCTTCAAATTCATGCTTGAATTTTTTAATTATTTGACCAAAACCCCAAATTCGTTAAGGCTTGATTTTAGCCCAAAATTTTCTTGGTTTTCACCTATTTTTGAGAGTTTGGATTCCATGAGCTTGATAGAATGTTGGGTTGGTCACAGAAATGTGATTTTCCATGAATTAGAGCCATATGGAATTTTCGGCATGATTTTTGGACCCAAAGAATAATGGTGCAATATGGGTATTGATATTATCATTTTGATGAGTAGAATGTATTTATGATAGATTGGTATCTTAAAGAGGCTTCTCGAAAAGAAAAAGCAAAGGTCTAGCAATTTGTGAGCTTCCTTCGGTGTTGAGGTAGGCTAGGTTTACTCCTTGTTAGATTGGCTTTATCATAGTATTCTTATGATATTATATTTAATTTGGGATGGGTTTTAGGTGTTGGATTGATAAAATGCAAGACTTGGATATAGTTGGATTGTTTAGGCTAAATAGAAATCGTAGAGTTGAAACACTTAGCTTGTTTCCTTGAACCTTAGTGCATTAGACTTCATTACTCATGTTTAGCATGAGAATGCCTTGGTTTGGTCTAAAATTAAGTAAAATGTTCTAGTTAATTATGCTTAGGGTGAAGTGGCCTCAGTTGCTTACTCCAAAGGAAGGTTGTCATAGTTATGATATTGTCTTAGTAGTTATGTTTGAGGAGAACCTTTACCTTAGGACTAATCATGGATTGATACACATCTAAGAGTTTATTTAGATACCTTAGCCCAGTCCTGGGTAGAAATTGATTTAGTATCTATTTTGGGGATTTTAAAGTGGGATCTTGGACCCACATTGAGTCAAGATTGATGTTAGTCATCGTGAACCCTTTGTACGCTTGTCATATGCTTAGGGAATGCCCCTATGAGGAAATATTAAGGAATATTAGTACTTGTTGGTTATGATAAATGACATTAGAAGTAATGCCTAATAATAATCCCATATGTATGATGTACAAGTTAGGCATATGATAAGCTATTGATTTTGCTATTATTATGGATATTGATTGGGCTACAGAATATACTATTGAATGAACTATTGACTATGATATTGTCAAAGCCATAAATTATGTTATGGACCATACTATGGATATACTATACACTATGCCACGGATTAGCTATTGCTCAAGTTATTGATAAGATATCCTTTTGCTAATGATAGGCCATTGAATAGGCTATTAATGAGTGATTACTTAGGATATTTCTTATGACTATGATCATGCAAAGTAATCATGCTAGAACATATTCCTAATGTTGATTTAACAATTGTGCCATGAATTATCTGATAAATCATGTTTGTTGATTATTGTAGAAAGTCATGGCATTCATTATGTGTAAAATTATGATACTTCATTATATGATGGCTTATGCTATTGGTTTTATCATCAGTATGATTATGATGATATGATGATGCCCGACAAGGATGAAGGATATTATGATTATATGATGATACCTAACAAGACCGAAGGATATTATGATGATATGATGGTGCTTGGCAAGGCTAGAGGATATTCTAATGATATTTATGCCCGACAAGGTCGAAGAATATTATAGTGATACATTGATACTCGGAAAGGCTGGAGGATGATTATATTGATGTTCCTATGTGTACATCTATTGGTTCGAGTCCGTCTAGCCCTATGTATGAAAATTAGATGATTATTTATATAGTATGTGTAATTTGGGTATGTTATTGATATTACAGATACCGGTAGTAGACCACTAGTCTTAAATGACTTCAAAGTGGGGTAATTGATGATTAGTGATGGATATTGTTAAGTCATAACTAGTTGATAAATAAAAATTAGATGGCGGTGAATGGTAAGAAGTAAATGATGTCAGTTAATAAATGAGATTAATTAATGAATGATAGCTTTTAGCTAATACTATGATGGATGGTGATAAAGGAGGCCTAGTAGATTAAATGGTAAATAGTGGACTCACATAGATATTCCATGGTTTAAATTGGTATGAAATATGGTGGATAGTTGCCTAAGTTATGACTAGTAACTTAGCGATCTAGTATTGAGAATTGGGTAGCTAATGAATATTGGATAGTGAAGTAGTGATGATAAAGTGGTTAATATTGGAAATAGTATGGAATATGGGTACATGGTTAACGTCGGTAATTAATAAAAGTTTGATAAAATGAACGACTGATGAAAATTATGGGAAAATGATTGAATAATGATGAGGTTTGGATATATTGTTGGTTAAATTTCTTTATGTTCTCTTCGGTGTACTCAGCAATAGTATGGGATGCTGTGATGAGCTCTTTAATTTATGGACCAGTTGGCATATGGGAGCCAACTTTGTACTTATGCTTGCTTGTGTGGATTCTTTATGATGAATTATGGTTTTGAATTGTCTATTTCTGATGCACGGTGATATTGGCATATGTTGATGCCTTATGTTATATTGTTATTTCAGTTTAGTTACTTATTACATATAGTGATGATGGAGATGATTCAGATTCGATTCTATACATTGACTTAGTTATGATTATCTTACATTATGTCATATTTAAATCATGACTTAGCTCGGCCGATGATGCCAACGAGTACCTGTTGTTTTGTAGTCACACTACACTTTTGTACTATTTTAGTGCAGATCAGAGTATTAGCTATTGTCGTTGACCGTTGTTCATGCAAAGTTTATATTTTGGAGATTGGGTGAGCTCTTGGAGTTCTGAGTCGCCCATTTCCTTCAATCTTATTGTTTTTCAGTCTTTTGTATTGAGACAGATGTATTAACTCTATTCTAAGTCATTTGGGTGGTATTAATGACATTATATGCTTTTATACTAACTTTGCCAGGTCGTGGAATTGGTATCATGTTTTGTCTATGTTATCTATTTAGAACACTTGTCTATTTCCATGTTGTATTCCTGAAATTTGGCCTATGTTGGGCATTTCTCACCAAATTAACCCATTATGTTAGCTCCGGGTTATGGTTTGGCTTACCTACTAGTGATATTCAGCAGGTGCCATCATAACTCATAAATTGGGTCATGACAAAATATTTGGATCAAAATTTGAGTCAAGAACGGGCCTGCAATCGCAATCCAAAAATTGAATCCATCACGAGGTCCCTCAATGGACAAGGAATGTGTGCTTAAAAGTTGAGCATAAATAGAGCATAAATTCGGGACAAATCATCCTATAAATTCCAAGGATTTTAAAACCTAAACACTACGAATTCACAATGAAAAAGGATGAAAATTGTCGGAAAAAATAATGGGAAATGACCGTGTGTAGAACTAATTTACTTTATCTTCAAAGAGTGGTTTCCCAAACTTGTCCTTTCTTTAAGCTCTTGAAAATGGGGGGAAAAGGTTAAGAAATGAATGGAAAATTCTGGTGAAGAAAGGGAAATTTAACACCCTAGGTGCTGTTAAAGAACTTGGTCATGTAAGCATACAAGTCTGCTAAAGCCATCAGGCAAGGAAAAGTAGGGACCGCTAAAGCAGCATCTTGGCTGCTAAAGAAGAAAAGGATCACTCAAGCGACCCTCAGCCAAACAGTCAAGGTCACTAAAATGGTTCAATGTTGCTAAAGGGACTACTGCTTAAGTTGTCATTTGGCCACTTAAGCATATGCACCAACAACTTGAGGCATAAAATTTTTTTAAGTCCAAATGGACTCCGATCAGGTGCTAGATATTTCTTTAGAACTCTATGCGCACAAAAACAGCTATGCTACCATACCAAATTTGGCATTCTGGGCTCAATGAAATCATTAGAACTTTCATATGAGGTTTCAACTAAATATGGGGTCACACTTATAGTATTATTTTCATAGAATCCACCCAATAGCCCAAAATAAGTTTGGAAATCTTGGGCCTAAACCAATGGTCCCCATAACCTAAAATGAATAATTTAGAGTTGATAGTGTTGTCGAAATTCTCATCCAAGGTCGTTAAATACGAGTTTTGGTCCGATACCAATTCCTTAACAACAATAGCTCCAAAATAGGGAAATAATCACAAAACCAAAACAAAACTTTTTGATAATCAAACCGATAGTTCCTCCAAGTTCTAAATGACCTGTAGCCATTGTGGAAAGGCTCAAAATGCTAGAAACGTGCAAAATTGATGAAATAACTCGGAGGATCATTACAATATCCACTACTTAAAGGACTTTCATCTATAAAAGTCAATGGATAGAAAGATCCTGAAAGTTCAAAAGGATGAGGTACTAGGCCAACATGCATAGAGCATGACTCCATAATAACCTCTAAGGAAAACCAATGCTTTCAAGGGATTTCACCAAAGGTACCCCTTTTAAACCAACTTCCTTGCTATTCTCCAAATTACCAATGACACAACCTCAATAGCCAACGAGCCTCCAACTGAATGGAGAATGACTTGTGCATGAATCTACACCACATCATACTGATATCATATCAAAACAAGAATCACCTAGCAAAACCTCAACCAAGGCAAAGGTAATCCAAGTAATGAATCATGCGACCAATACCAATATCTAAATTTAACCTTCTTTTGCCTTTCCACACCTGCCATCTACTCCAAACCAAGCCAAAATCTCATTTGAGTCTTATTCACAAAACCTCATCACACTAACCTTAAGGAACTAAAGATGATCCACTAATAATCCATAATAGTAAGCATAAGGATAAGCCCATAAGGCGCTACCTGGACTCACAAATGGAGATGGCTGAAGTTTGCAATCTATACCAAAGATACTAACTAATTCAGTTGACCCTCTAATATGATAGTAAGAAGTTTAATACACAAACACTCAAAACTAAATGATCTCCTCCAGCGTGTCCCACCAACTAATGAAAAAATCATGCTAAGTCCAACTTGAGTACATGTTTTTTGCTGAGTAGATATTCAAAATGATTGATAATTACTGAAAACCAAGGTTAAAAGTAGAAGAAACCATCATCACGTGCAAATAGGCTATCACCTAAACATCTATCCACCATAATCTATCTGAATTGAAGAAGATCGGATAGCTAGATAAGGAGTAGGCTTAGATAGCCTATAGATGGAATCCCAATAGAGTCAAACTTGAAATGAAGGCTTCAACCAAGTTACACAATCCAATATTATAACTTTATCACCGAAGCCAAATTATTCAACCCCAACTATCCAAACCAATCTGGTTGATAACTAAGCATCCAAGTGCCAATCTACTATGAACCTCACACTGTTATTGAAAGAGTTAAAAATTTAAAACTTGAGATAATAAGTTTAAACTAAGGATAAACACCCAACAACCTCACTATTAAAAATTAGGTATATCCCCACTGGTTCCCACCAGAGGGAAAATCAAAAAGTAGATAAAGACAAAATTACCATGAAGGAAAAACCACAGGCTGAAGACATAAGCACTCAACTCCACGGCTGCTAGAGGACATAAATCATCAATGTAAAATCAAGAATACATTGAGGCCACAAAGAATACTAATCCAACAACTCAAGAAACATTGAGGAATACAGTTTTATCCTAAACTTGGACAATTCAATACCTAATAAGTGGCCATGAATACCCATAGACATACATCATTAAGGAAAACTACTCCACAGAGCCATATTAGTTCGAAAAAATACCAAAATAAGTATTTCGTAAATTCTCCTATCTTATTCTACCTTTTACTTAACTGGTTCATGAACTACATCAAAGAAAGAATGGGGTATCAAACTCTACACCAATAACAAGATCCAAACTATCACCACGAGATGAACCCAACAAACCAGAAAGTCAAACCTAAGACCTTTCAACACCAACAACTAGATTACATCGAGTGATGAACTAGCCAAATTAGAAGAATAATTTCCAAAATGATCAACCTCAGAAATAGGCTATAGAAAAAAATTATCAATTCTAAAATCATTGTAAACCAGAAGGTAATTCTTAGAACCTCAACTCAAAAAAGTGCAATAAAGCCAAATTCCCAACTCTAGAGCAATAATAGAACCATGGAAGGCCAACCTATCATCACTTTTATAGTGCACTTAACAATTGATTTAACTTCACCAACAGAAGAGAAAAATAACCAACCTTACCTTAGTAAAAAAGAAAACCATCCAACCATGCTAGCCGCATAGGTCAATGAATAAGAATTGTGAGGAAGCAAATTCTAACAAGATAATTCTAGTGTCGTCATCTATCAGGTAAGGATCGATCAACATCAAAATAATAACAATAATAACAACAATAATAGTGACACCAGTAAAAAGGTGTAGGTGGTACAAAAAAATGAAAATGAATAACAAGTACCACTCTAGGGCCATAAGAAGGGTAATTATCATTATCCAATTTTTTAGGTCATGATGTCACCTACCACAACCTACTAGAAGGTAAGGTAACCCGTAGTCCGAAACTGCTAGTAACAAGCTATCAAGTAAAATGAATGAAAACAATGAATAAATATAATAAAGGGGGTAATATATATAAAGCAACCCTAAGACCTGTTAAATTTAGTATAAGAGCTTCTAATATAATAAGATTACAATTCAAATACTGAATAAATAAACATGTACAACACATCTCTGAATACAACATAGATATTAGTCTAATCCATAAGAAGAAGAATAGTAATTCCCCAAACATCAGGAGTTTACCCCAAATCTATGAACCATAGCTGCTCTGTATGATTCAGACACCAAAGATGAGAACTTGTACTATGATCTGTAGGCTACAAAAATATAGTATAAGTACCTAACACGTGGTACTTATTAGGCAACTACCGACTAAGCTTCAAAGATAATGCAAATATAGATAACACAAAAAGTAGGAATATAATTACAGGCAACTATCCAGGAAGCTAACATAATAAAGCTAGAGAGGTAATAAGGATAAACTATACTATTCTAGTTGTATTTAGGAACTAAAGTACAATACTATATATCACTGGACAATGTACAAATTAAAATTAAAAGTAGGACATATAGTAGTATACAAGGTCAAGGGATACATATATAATATAAATGAATAAGAAAAGAGAGGGATATATGATATTACCAAAGTAAGATATATATATATATATATATATATATATATTGAGATAGAGAGAGAGGTACATACAAGACCAAGTAGGAAAGCTAATGCTAACATGATTAGGGCCTACAATTAAAGTGTTTAACCATGAATACACTTTCCATATGCAATTTAACATATAAAGAAATAGGATTATAATCATGCCTTCAACATCAATACCGGTCCATAATTATCCTGCAATAAACTAATCATAACACCAAAAATAAAGTAGCCAACTAGTCCGGACAAATAATACCTAGCCAAGGCCCCATAAACTAGATTGGTTTAATGAACACTCAACAAACAACAGTCATAGGCTATACCTATGTAACACCCATAAGGTTGATATAAATAAGCACTAAATGGTATATTGGTGATGGACAGTGCATATTATTAAATAAATGCAAAGTAAATCCATAGTACCATAACCGATCTAAGTTCTATATGTACCGAGTGAATATTACCTCCTCCTATTCAAAAACACACAAAGGTAGGACCTACAATAACCTTTATACATCATCACTCTCATGAATGGCGGGTGATATTATGTGGATTTATGCACCTAAGTGTCATTATTTATACTTTCTTATCTTTATTTTGAGGACATCTTGTGTGCCTAATGAAGTAATCTTTGTATAAATACGCATCTAAGTGTTTAGTGTGTATTTATAGTTTAAGGTGTGTTCATAATTATTTTTGAGTCAAAACATTAAGTTAAATATCAAACGCAAAAACTAGTACTCTTAGCTTGAGTTATCTTTTTTTCTTGTTCATCGTGTGGATTTGATTGTGTTTTGAGCTCTAATTTATGGTGTTTGATGTTATATAATACTTTTTGAGTTGATCAAAATTATAAATGGATGATACATGATCTTGAAATCAAGAGTAAGCATCACCCCAAATCTTGGAATGAAGGGACAAATGCATTAGCACAAGCATTGTGCAAGGCTGAAATTTTTGGACATATTGGCATGGCCACACTGGCTAGATGTTGCGATAAGGAAGTGGAACATCCTTGGATATATTTTGGATGGAAATTTACAGTATATAGGAATGATAATGGCATGCCACGGACCCTAGTCCATATGATAAGGGTGTGGCATGCCCTTATGTTAAAAACGGCAATTATGGTCCTAGTATATATAGGACCTTAAATCATTATTTTACACACCTTAGACAAAAATAGGGATAGGAGAAATGATTGAGAAGGCTAAAAATAAGTATTTTCTTAATTTAATTTATTTTGTTTATGGATTTTAACAAGTATTCATTGATTGTGATTACGTATATGTCCATGAGAGACTAAAAGCCTTTTTTTGTGGGATAATAATATACCTAAGTGACCTATTTGGTTAATTTATGAGATAAAATATGAATCCATTTAACTTAGTTCTCACATCCCAGCTCAATGGTGTAGTTGTGGGGCTAAGTTAGAATTAATTAGAGGTTCGGAAGGCCATAGTCATAATATCAAACCCGTGAACCAACAACTAAGATAAAAAACCTAGCCAACAAAGTTACATAGCTTAGTATGATTGTTTGTAGTGCCTTAACCCTGGGTTTCTCCCCATTTTTGTTCAAGAACTTTTAATTTACCGCATTGTTTAAGTTTACTTTTATTCATAGCTCTCAAATACTTTTGTGGTTACTCTTACACTTATTTGATCTTAAAAGATAAACTAGATAGATATAGTTATTTAACACTAGTCCCTATAGGATTGATTCTTGGCCTTTTTTAAGGCCACTATATTACTTAGGTGTACCACGTACCCTTGTATGTGTGCTTGGGTGCAATAAGTCTTAGGTGCCATTGTTTGGGACTTAAGAATTGGCAACCGTCATAGTTTTAGTTTTGATTTTTGATTTCTTACGTGCTAATTACTTGATCATAGCTTTTGAATTTGCAGGCATAAGTTACAAAAGCTAGTAAGCTATTAAGGGATAAGGACTTGGTTAAACCAAACTTTAAACCCGAGCAGCGCTTACACCAACAAAGGACAGAAGCAGTACTTCTCTATAGAATTCCTTAAATTCACAAAGAAGAATATATCCTTGCACCGATGGTTGAAAATCTACCAGCCCACAAGATAGTTCTTGAACTGGCAATCCCAGTTGTAACTAATGTTACCTCTGATATTTTAAGACCCACTGTATAAGGTATATTTGAGTTGAAATAAAACATGGTGCATCTTTTGCATAGTAATGGGAAATTCACTGGCTTATCGTATGAGGATCCACAGGTTCACTTGCAAAAATTTTTAGAGATTAGTGACACATTCATACCTATGAGGTTATCCAATAATTATCTGAGGTTGATTCTCTTCCCCTTTTAACTTTTATGGGAAGTAAAAGAAGTGGTTGAATACTGAGCCGGTAAGTTCCATCACTACATGGGATAACTTATCTCAGAAATTCCTTATCCATTTCTTCCTATCTGAAAAGACTACAAGATTATGCAATGAAATTTAAGTTTTAATCAAAATCTGGATAAGAACCTTTATCATTCTTGGGAGAGGTTCAATACTCTTCTTTAGTACTGTCCATATCACTAACAGTCAAATGAAGCATTATGTCAAGCCTTTGTTAAATCACTTGACCATAACACAAAAATTATGTTAGTTATAGTTACAAATGGTCAAGTACCAGAGAAAACATATGATGGGCTCTATACCTTGTTAAACCATATTGCTCATGGAAATCTTGACTGGTATGGTGACATGTCTAGAAGCTCAGTGAAAAAGGTTGTGGGCATAATTGAAGTTGATAGTATCACAGCCTTAGCCACCCAATTGTCAGCTATATAGAATCAAATAATAACTCAATTCAATAAATTAGGTATGAACCAATCTCCACCTTAGGGAATTCAATGCAATAGACCTCAGGTTGGTGTGAGATTTGTGGCAATAGTGGCCACTTTGTAGACATGTTGAAAAAAATCCTAAATTGGTGAACTTAATAAAAAATGCTCATAAGCAAAATTATGTTAATGCCTACAAAAAAAATGGAAGACTCAACCTAATTATGCATGGCTCAATAATCAGAACCAGTAGTTCTAGAAACAACATAATACATAGGCCAGTAACATCGAGAAAACTTTGAAAAGATCCTAGCCAAGAAAGGGGAAATGACTGATGAAATTAAAAATCAGCAACTGAAAGTTAGAGCAACAATTGGGGAACCTATCTTATGCATAAAATACAAAGCCACAAGTTGGATTGCCAAGTGATACAGAGCATCCAAAGAAAGTGATGTAAATCACCTCAAGGAGTGGTAAAAAGTTAAAAAATATGCCTTTACAGAAAAATAAGGAGGTAGATGTAGAGTTGGTTCCTCAATAGGTTGAAAGTAAAGATAGTGACAGTTTGGAGTAGTTTGAGTACCCCAAAAAAGAGTTATTGAGTAGGTTGCTGAAAGACCACTACCATCATTCCTTAATGGTTAAAAAAGGCTAAGGAGGATGCTTTCTTCAAGAAGTTCTTTGACATGTTTAGATAACTTCGTATTAAACTTTCTCTTTTGGATGTTTTGTAGGGAATGCTTAAGTATGCTAAGTACTTAAAGGACGTGGTGACTAACAATATTAAGCTATAGGAAATTAAGATAGTAGCACTAACTAAGGAGTGCATCTCTATGGTGATGAAGAAGATACCCAATAAGTTTAAGGTCCCAGAGAGTTTCACCCTCCCTATACAAATTAGTGATAATGATATGGTCCATGCTCTGAGTGATTTGAGGGAAAGTATAAACTTGACGCCCCTATAGTGTTTAACACTCTTTGGTTTGGTAAGGTGAGACCATGCTCTGTGGTTTTTCATATGGCAAACAAAACCAATTTTCATCCCAAAGGAATTATTAAGGATATGCTCATAAAGGTTAGTAAGTTTATTATCCCTGCTGACTTTATTGTTTTGGATTTTGATTCAAATAACAGGGTACCAATTATCTGGGATGTCCATTCTTAGAAATGAGAGGAGTGTTGATAGCTGTGAGAGAGAGCACTCTCAAAAGAAGGTTGGATGATGAATAGGTGGTCTTCAAATTCTACAAACCACTCAATCCACCTTCCCATAACAAGGATTTATGAATGATTATGGTGATAGAAGTGGATAAGTGTAGGGTGGTCGAGCCACCACCAAAGACCTCTTTGGACTGTCTTATTAAGTTTTCCAAGCCACTACCTAAGCTCGAAAGAATGATGATTGATAAGCCTGAAAAATATATTTTTGAAAATGATAATGACCTTGAGAATGCACACTCAAGAGGTTAGAAAAGAATAAAAAGATGGCCTCTGAGTAGGAGGAAAAAGATAAAGAAAAATAATTGTGATATAGTGATATGGGGCGTGCTGCGACACTAAATCAGGAGCTTCATTGGAGGCAAACCAAGTTAAGTTAGGTATTTTATTTTTCATATGCTTAGTTTTTACTTCACGTATATTTTTTGTTCAGTCACGAATTGATAGAAAGTCTGAGTACCGGAGACCCGAGCTAAGAAACATGGAAAAGATTGAGTGTGAGGTCTCTGCACCCTCTTTATGTACAAAGATTCTACTAGCTAGGCCTAGAGGCTTCAAGGAGTATTTATATCTCTACTTTTTAAGTTTACTTTAAAGACAAAGTAGATTTTTAAGTGGGGTAGGGAAATTCCCATGGTTTAGGGTGAAGTGATGCTATAGGATCTTAAGTTTTGTTGTTTTCTTAGTTGTTTTGGGTTAAATTTGAAGATTTTTAAAAAATTACAAAGGATATTTTTTGTATTTTTTTAGTTTGTGGGTGTCAGTTTAGTAAATGCACACTTCCCCCACCCTGTGGTTGTTTTTATTAGTTCTTTTCCAAGTAGGCGCCATTTGAACCCAATATCCCTTTTTCTTTTTAGGAGTGAATTTTAAAATTTTTGTGTTATTTAAGTGATATCCTCTTATTAGTACTATTAAGATGCATTATTCAAGTGGATTTTAAATGTGAAAAGCGTGTTGATGTGTTGAATGACTACTTGTTCATACTCCTTGTTAGACATGTTGAGCCTTTAGACTATATTATTTGGTAGACTAATATGTAGCATGTTCCCTTTCTTTGGTTTGACCTTGATTTGATCCAAAGATCCTAAGTGCTTTAGTGGAAAATTAATGAGGTTAAGGAGTAAGGAAAATAAGAAGGGAAAAGGTGAAAATGAAGCCCTAAGGTATTAGCTAATGGTATTGTAATAGTGATAAGTTGTGATGGGGAGTTGTGTAATGAAAAGAAAGAAAAGTGTGTAAATATCTTAGCATGTGTGATAGAGCATGCTCCCTATTATTATTTGTGAATAATATTATTGAGATGGAGCAAATCAAAAGAGAATGGGAAGGTAGAGGTGGCAAAATATTTGGTTGTTAGAAAAGTGTAAATGTATAATGTGATGTATTTAATCACTTACGGAATATAGTCACTATTCCTTGCCAAAACGGTTCCTACCTGTCCCCTAGACTACATCACAACCCTTAAAGACCTATTTTATCTCGAGCCTTAACATTTTGATATTAGTGGAGTATTACACTAAGGGAAAGACTACGGTTCATCTTGTGTAACCTATGAATTCTTGATAATAAGCATAATTTGATTCTCATACCCAGACCTATGACAATTTCATCTATGTGAGTGAACGTGGATAACTCTCTTGTGGTGGGGAACATGTTTGATGATAGTTAGGAGATTTATATAATCTCTTTGATTGAGTAATATGCATAAGTTTTACCACTTGCTAAGTCAATTCTTGAGGTTAGGATGTTTTGAAGTAGTGTTTATGAGCTTTCAACCATGATACCTCTCTATAAGAATAAGGGGGACATCCAGAGTTGCAACAACTATAGGGGTATTAAGTTATTGAGTCACTCTATAAAAATCTGGGAGAGAGTGGTCGAGGTGAGGCTGAGACGGATAGTGTCTATTTTAGAAAACCAGTTTGGATTTATGCCTGGCCGCTCGACGACGGAGGCAATTCACCTGGTACGAAGGTTGGTGGAACAGTATAGGGAGAGGAAGAAGGACCTGCACATGGTGTTTATCGACCTGGAGAAGGCCTACGACAAAGTCCCTTGGGAGGTGCTTTGGATATGCTTGGAGGTGAGGGGAGTACCGCTGGCATATATCAGAGCAATCAAGGATATGTATGATGGAGCGAAAACTAAGGTGAGGACGGCGGGAGGAGACTCAGAACATTTCACGGTCCGGACAGGGTTGCATCAGGGATCTACTCTTAGTCCCTTTTTGTTTGCAGTGGTAATGGATGTGTTGACGCGGCGTATTCAAGGGGAGGTGCCGTGGTGTATTCTTTTTGCAGATGATGTAGTTCTGATAGCTAAAACTCGAGAGGGTGTGAGCGACAAATTAGAGGTGTGGAGGCAAACCCTTGACTCTAAAGGGTTCAGGGTGAGCAGAAGCAAGACAGAGCATGTGGAATGCAAGTTTAATGACATGAGGAGGGAGAACGAGGTAGTAGTGAAGCTAGAATCACAGGAGGTAGGTAAGAGGGAGAGTTTCAAGTATCTCGGGTCCGTGATCCAGAGTAACGGTGAGATTGATGAGGATGTCTCGCACCGTATTGGGGCGGGATGGATGAAGTAGAAGCTCGCGTCGGGGGTGCTGTTTGATAAGAAGGTGCCGCCTAAGCTTAAAGGCAAATTCTACAGGGCGGTAGTCCGTCCGGCCATGTTGTATGGAGCGGAGTGTTGGCCAGTGAAGAACTCCCACACCCAAAAGATGAGGGTGGCAGAAATGTGGATGTTGCGCTGGATGTGTGGGATGACTAGAGGGGATAGAGTTCGGAATGAGAACATCCGGGAGAAGGTTGGTGTGACACCAGTGGAGTGCAAGATGTGGGAAGCCCGATTGAGATGGTTCGGACATGTGAAGAGGAGGGGCATGGATGCCCCGGTCCGTAGGTGTGAGAGGCTAGCGTTGGATGGGTTTAAGCGGGGTAGGGGTAGGCCGAAGAAGTACTCGGGTGAGGTGATTAGGCGAGACATGGAGCAGTTACAGCTCACCGAGGACATGACCCTAGATAGGAAGGTCTGGAGGACGCGAATCAGGGCAGAGGACTAGGGCCAGCCTGAGTCTCTAGTGTAGGGAATTACTTGATGGGCGTTTATTCATGTTAGGAGTCCGTGTCCCATGTTTTATTATGGATCTGTGTGTTTCCTTTGTTTTAGATTACTTATGGGTGTCGTATTTATGTTATGTAATCTTGTAACCTTGTGCTGTGCTTTACTATGTGTTTGTGTGGTACCGCGTGTCTTGAGCCGGGGGTCTATCGGAAACAGCCTTTCTACTTCTTCAGAGGTAGAGGTATGGACTGCGTACATCCTACCCCCCCCCCCAGACCCCACCAGGTGGGAATACACTGGGTTTGTTGTTGTTGTTGTTGTTTATGAGCTTTCAAGTAAATACGACATACTTGTTTGTGAAACTTGTGATTTGCGTAGTCATTGTAGTGCTAGCTTTAATGTACTGATTGTAGTAGTAATGTTTAAATATTCTTTTATTTTTATGCTAAAGTGAATAGTTTTCGAGGACGAACAAGGCTTTAAGTGTGGGGTGGTGATCTTAGGTGGATTTATGCACCCAAATGTCGTTATCTATACTTGTTTAACTTTGTTTTGAGGATGTCTTGTGTGATTAACGAATTAATATTTGTGTAAATGAGCATATAAGTGTTTATTTATGTGTTTGTAGTGTTTAAGGTTTTTTCATAATCACTTTTGAGTCAAAACATTAATTTAAAGATCTAACGCGGAAAAAAGTACTCTTAACTTGATATGTGGATTTGATTGAGTTTTGAGCTCTAATTTGTGGTGTTTGATGTTATATAATTCTTGGTGAGTTGAAAAATATGATAAATATATTATAAAAAAGATGTAAATCAATAGGAAACACCACCACCAAGCTTGGAATGAAGGGACAAACGTATGGGACAAAAATTGTGCAAAGCTGGAATTTTTGGACACATTGGTCTGCCACGTTGCTTAGATGCCGCAATAAGGCCGTGGAATTCCCTTGGATGAATTTTGGATGGAAATTTCAAGTATATATGTTCTATAGTTCTGTGAAACATACCCTATTCCACACGATAAGGGTGTGGCACGCCCCTATGTTAAAACGACAATTGGGGTACTACTATAAATAGGACACGTAATCATTGTTGTACACACCTTGGATGACCTTAGGGCTTGGAGACATGATTGAGAAGGCTTAAAATAGTATTTTTATTACTTTAGTTTATTTATGTAATTTAACATTGATTCATCTATTGTGATACATGGATGTCTATGAGCGGCTAAAATCCCTTTTCCGGGGTTAAGGCCAAGAACATGATGACTTTTTTTATGAATTAAATTGGTTTTGGTTATTTATCATTATTGGTTTTTTATTTATTCTTGTGTTAACTATTTTAAGGATTTGCGAACCTTAGAATACATGCTTAATTCTATCATAAACCCAAAATGAGTAACGATAGGATAAAACATGGGATAAATAGAATAGGATCATATTCTCAACTGAATGATGTTATGATTTGCACCTGGGATAGGAATATACCTAAGTTCCCTATTTCGTTCAGTTACGGGATAGAATATGAGTGTATTTAGCTTACTTCTGGCATCCCCTCTCAATGATGTAGTTGTGGGGCTATGTTAGATAATAGATTAGAGGTTCAGAAGGCTATAGTCATAATATCGACCCCGTGGACCAACAACTAAGATAATTAACCTAACCTACACAGTTACATAAATTAGTATTATTGTTCATAGTGACATAACCCTAGGTTTCCCCCCATTGTTGTTCAAAAACTTCTAATTTACCGCATTTTTTAAGTTTACTTTTATTTATAGCTCTCAGATACTTTTGTGGTTACTCTTGCACTTATTTTATCTTTGAAGTGAGACTGGATTGAGATAGTTGTTTAACACTAGTCCCTGTGGGATCGATACTTGGCTTTCTTTAAGGGAACTATATTACTTAGGTGGACCACATACACTTGCCTGTGTGCTTGGGCACAACAAGTTCTTAAGAAGGGGCTCTTTCAGGATTTGGACATATCTGTATACACTTACCTGATCCTAATTTAGGATTTCTAATCATCATCATCATCAATCTATTTCATCTACTAGGATAGATGTATATATAATAAATGCGTGGAATTGAACCATGACTTAAAGAGTGTAAGTTTGTAAATCTATTTCCCAAGATCAACTCTGGGACTAAATCATTATCATAGAGTACAAAGGGTCATAATCACTCTTGATTGATGTAAATAGTAGTGATAAAAGAGTGGATAAACCACAAACCTGAATCGATCTCGATCTAATTTCCAAAACATTATTTATTAGTTTCAAAAGCTCATAAATCATCCATTAAGGTGGTATGATTCCCATTATAAAAGAACTCATTTTAAGAGTGGAAAGTGGGAATAAACCCCTTTTTAGAAAATAATAGTAGTACACCTTACATAAAAAGGGACTTAGCATCACTATGATTAGCATGCTTATAATCAAGGATGATAAGATTCTATGGCTATATCAAGTATCTCATCTTATGGGTCGGTTCACCCTTCTATCCCTAAACTCCAAAATTAGGCTAAGTAAGGATATTATAGTCATAAACATGTTTTATTATACCCAACTAGCATGCAATATATACTATGCATAATCTTATGAATCAGAGTAGCTAAACCCTACCTTGATGCCGAACCGCAATCCTTGAATCGTCCCCAAAGCGATCGTCTTTACTCCATGATCACGAAACTCTAGAAAGATATCAAAATAGTAATCTACACATCATTAGGAGTAAAATCAGACCTATATTAGTATATAAAAGATTAGGTCAGAATTCAGGTCAAGAATGACCCCGCGAGGCCCGCAAACAAAATCCAAAATCAAATCCATCATGAGGTCCCTTGAAGGATAAGAAATGTGTACTCAAAAGTTGAGAATAAATGGTGCATAAATCGATGCCCAAATCAGCCCCTAAGGTCTAAGGATTCAAAGACCTAAATTAATAAGAATTTAGAATGAAATGGGATGAAAATGGATGGAAAAAATAATGAAAAATGACCAAGGAGTGTTAGACTAACTTACCTTAGCTTTAGTGGATGATTTCCCACTCTTTACCCCTCTTCAATCTCTCAAAATGGTGGAAAATGAATGAGAAATTTGGGTTAAGAAAGGGGATTGAGCAATCCCTAGGTGTCGCTAGAGTGGTCACTTGTCTGCTTAAGCGGTCACCGTTTAAGCGGTCCAAGTCTACTAAAGCGGTCAGGCCATAGGATGCAGGCATCGATAAAATGGTTTCCTAGCTGCTAAAGTGATGTCCTCTTATGTGGTCCTTGACCGCTAAAGCGGAACTAAACCAAATGGTCAAGGCCACAAAAGCGGCTAAGGGTCGCTAAAGTGGATATTCAGGACTTAATGAAACCATCAAAACTTTCATCTGAGATTATTTCAACTAAATATGGGGCACACATATATAGTTCCATTTCACATAAAATTCACCTAATATCCCAAAATGAGTCTAGAAGCCTTGGGACCTTAACCAAGGGTCTCCCTAGCCTAAAATCAATATTTTGGAACTGATGGCACTATCGAAGTTCTCATCCAAGGTCGTTTACTAAGAGTTTTGTCCGAGACCAGTTCCTTAATAGTGAAAGCTCCAAAATAGCGAAATGAGCCTAAAATCCAAATGAACTACCCAATAACTGAAATGACAATTCCAGTAAGTCATAAATGACCTATGATGTGGGGAGGCTTAAAGCATCGATTATGTGCATAAATCAAGGAAATAACCTATAGGGTCATTATAATATCTACTACTAAAAGGACTTTCGCCCACAAAAGTCAATGGATAAAAATACCACGAAAGCTCGAAGGGATGAGGTACTGGGCCTACACTCTCTGAGCAACGCTCATCAGATAACCTCCAAAAAGAAAAAAATGCTTCTTAGGGATTTTTCTATAGGTACATCTTTTTCAACCAACATCCTTTCTTCATCTCTCAAATAAACAAAACTCTACCTTAACAACCAACTGGTCTCCAACTGAATCAAGGATGGATGACGTACATAAAAAAAAACACACTAATACCATACAAATACCAGCACAACCAAGTGGAAACTCATCCTAGAGAAAGGCAATCCAAGGCATAAATCATACGACTAACTCCAGTATACAAATACAACCTGCTTCTATCTTTCAAAACCTGTCATTTATTATGAACCACCTAAAATGTCACCCTAGTCCTGTATGCGTAACTCCATCGGACTAAACTTGAAAAACTATAGCTAATCCACCAAAAATCCATAATGGCAAGTATAAGATAAGCCCATAGGGTGCTACCTGGATACACCAATGAAGATAGTCAAAACCGAAAATCTACTGTCAAGGCTATAGTCGATCCGAATGACACTCAAAATAGATAGTCAGGAGTCTGAAACACTGATACAAGAATAACCAAGAACACGACAAAGTAAACACCCAAACAGTCCACAAGAAGAGAAACCGTGGACTATCTAGGTGACCACTCTCAGATTCACTACTTACAACTAGAATAGAGAGAATAATAAGTGTTTGCACACGAAATAAGCTCACCAACAAACTGTATTAATACAATATAATGAGGAACAACACGGGTACATCAACAAGAACCTATAGATTTAACAACAAAACATGGAAAGTCGAACCTAAAACAAGAAACAAGGATAGATAGTTAGACACAATGAAGTTGTAATCTTAAGAACCTAAGAGCATATTCCACTCTTGGACCCTTAATACCACATTCAACACGCACCTAACTCTTATAAAGACACAAGAGGGGCGTTCACCTCTCAAGCACCAACGTACCAAGCAAAACACCACACACAAATGATTCCACATTTGTGTTAGTCCCTAGTTTTGGTTGGAGTCTTTCTCTCTAAGAGAAGTGTTCTTACAATATCAAGCATCAAAACTAAGACAATAAACCCTGCTATGTTATATTTATATTACATTGCAAAATAATAGTTAAATGACAAAAGGGACCTTCTATCAAAAAGGCCTCAAGGCCACCCCATGGAGTTCATTCAAAAACTGATTTTGGGCCTTATCCATACTTGGGCTTGTGCATTCTTTAGTTGGTCTTCAAGTTGCTCAAAAAATATCAAAGGTCATGGTCATTGCCGTATCAAACACGAGCTCTTAAAACCAAATGATCCTCTCTGAGATATCTCACAAACGGAGGATGAAACTATGCTAAGCCCAACCTGAGCACACTACTTCTACTAAGTAGACAATCCAAATTTTGGCAAAAACTAAGAACCATGGCCAAAGCAGAAGAAACCATCATCAAGTGTTAATGGGATATGATCCAAACATCAATCTATCCAAACTGAAGAAGACCAAATAGGTAGCTAAAGAGTAGTCTTATCCAGCCTATAGGTGAAACCCAAACCGAGACAAATTTAAAAAGAAAGGCTGCACCCAAGCTCTACAAGTCCTAGCTAAAATCTCAACTCCAAGGATGAACCGCTCAAAATCAACTATCAAAGCTAATTTTATATATAGGTAAGCATCCATACTCCAAATCTATCATAACCCTCAAGGCACCATTCCAAGCAATCAAATCCAAAACTAAAGTCGGCAAACCTAAACTAAGGACAAATGCGAAACTAACCCTCATTATCAAAAATATGGAATATCCCTATTGGATCCCGCTAAAGCCAAAATCAAAACATAGTTGAGAACCAAAATCACAATAGAGGATAAACCACAGGCTAAAAGTAAAAGTAATCAACTCTATAGCTGCAGGAGGGCATAAATCATCAAAGCATACCTAAGAACTCACAAAGGCAGTAAACCGTACTAATGATAACCAAAACATTAGCAACTTAGAGAAATACAACCTTAGATGGAAATTGGTCAATCCTATACTCCATCACAATAATAAATACCCATATATACATACCATAAGGACAATCATTGCACAAATTCATATTAGGCCAAACATATACTTGAATGAGGATTTCTTGAATCCACCCATGAAAACAACCTTAACCTAATCAACCCATGAATCACATTGCAGAGGAATAGCATCACAATCTTAACATCAATGCCAAGGTCAAGACCACTATCAAAAATGAACAAGGCTAATTAAGATAACGAATTCCAAATCGGCCAAGTTAAGATGCGATCATAAGAAAAGATCACCCATCTCCATTACCTTCAATTACACTAGAACAAGAACCACATCACAACAAGAAAAGAGTATTCAACTCCACACTAATACCAAGATCAAAATATCACTCAGAGGCAAACCCAACAAATCTAAAAGGCAAACCCAAGACCTATTAACATCAATAGCAGGACCACTATCAGTTAATAAACTAGCCAAATTAGAAGAACAGATCCCAAATTGGTCAACGTTAGAAATAGGCTATATAGAAAAGGATAGCCAATACTAAAATCTCTATAAACTAGAAGGCAAGTCCTAGAATCTCAAACTCAAAACAAGCAATATAACTAAATTGCCAACTCTAGAACCATAATAGAACTAAGAAAAGCAACCTACCTTCACTTTTATATCCCACTCAATCACCCAACCCTACATCATCAAAAAAAGAGAGAAACAACCAACCTCACCTATCCAAAAGAGGGAAAACCATCCAATTGCACCAGCCGCCTAAGCCAACGAACAAGATCGCGAAAAAGGGAATCCTAACTAGATAATACTAGTCTTATGATACCAAACAGTGTCTAAGAAAGCTTAAATTAGTCCACAAGGAACTTAAAATAGTCCATATGATACTAGATAACAATGGCAACAAAAAAGCAAACTAACTTAAGAGATAATGGATAAATGACTTGACATAAAGAGAACATGTAAGATAGAAACTAAAGAGTATATTAAACTCAAAAAAACCCTACAAACATTTAAACTAACACTAAGTTCTTATGTTGAACACAAGAGGAACTTGGTTCACTCACGAACTCACGTTTCTAGCCAATACAAAAAATAAGTAGAACCTTCACTTATGAAGTCAAGTTTCAGTTTGACTCAAGTAGGGAGAGGACTTTGGTGTTTCAAAGTGTTTCAAGAACTTATAGTAATAATCAACTAAGTAAAAATAAGACTAAAGGGCCTATTTATAATCTATTACAACATAAAGTGTCCAAAATGCCCTTAATGAGGGTTGGGTGTCCATGGAATGTATTTTTGGCATGTGAACTCCCTCAAACACCCCTTAATGGCATCTTTCACTAAGTCCTACACTCCAAGACCGTGGTATTTCAAGCTTCACAACTTTTGTAAGCCAAGCCACCTTTCACATACGGCTTTGCCTCATGGAATGTCCAAAATGGTCTCCCCATGCATGCTCTCTTCTCCTCAATGTGACCACAATTGGGTTCTTCATGAGTTGGCCTCACATAATGTCATCAAAGGCTATGATGGTCATTTAGCTTGTATCATCCTGTCGCCAATTAAGCGATGTCAAACAATTGGAAATAATAACAATAATAATATAAGCATCAGTCTAAAGAGTAGCTGGTACAAAATTGAAAATCAATGGAAACTACAACTTTAGGGCCATAAGAAGGTCAATATGATAAGGTAAATGGAACTTGAACCCAAATACTACACCCTAAGTGAAATATCAATGCGGATCCACAATAAGAGATATGGTTTAACCCTAACTGACTAACCAACTGATGGCAGGGATACTCCCTACTAGAATGACCACCCTCCTCACAATCATAATATACCTCAAGAGCCCTAGGCTAGCGAGGAACATATATTGACCCTATTTGAACAACCAACTTACATCTGGTAACTTAACTAGATTTTGATATTACCCAAACTATACCTTTATTTTAAGGATAAAGCGATCGCTGCCAAAATATAGAAACCCAACAAGGTTGGGGTTGATCCCATAGGGAATATGTGAGAAATCTTGCTTGAATTTGTTTAAATTACAAGGCAGTACAAAAAGTAAATATGGGGATTTTCTAAAGTAGTAAAGAGTAATAAGAATTGGATGTTTTTTGTTGTAAACAATCTAAGAAAAGCACTAGGCTTGTGTTCCCCCTGTATTTTAACTTTGTAGACTGATCGTGCACTGTCGAACTATGCTAATACTTGGCATGCAGAATCTAATAAGTTATGTACCATCAACTGTCTTGTGGACTCATTGACAGATTTTACCTTTTACCTTTTAATTCTCAAGGTGTCTCTATACTAACCCTTATACTAGACCTCATTTAACTATTACTTTTTTAGTCTCAAGTTATTAGGTGAAAGATAATCATCTTAAGTAGATAATTCAGATAAGCTTATTTCAGCAATTAACTCCAAATTACTATTGTTATCTTTCCCAAATCTCTACCTCTCAATCAAGCTGTAGTGAATACAGGTGGGTTATCAATATTATCCATCGTTAAGGAATCAATAAGAATGAACAAAACCACAATACATGCAAGATCTTAATCTAGAATGACTTAGCACTGCCTTCACTTTGTTAAACTGCCAGGGTTCCCTCAATCCTAGTTAAAGGAATTTGCCGCTCATAGTTACGAGACAATTCATAGACTCATAGAAAAAATCATAGAATCAATCTCATAATAATGAAAGAAGAAAACCCCAAGTCTTAAATTGAATAACAAACCAAGAACAATAAGATCCCAACATTAAAGATCAATCTTGGAATCAAAAAATGTTTGTGAATGATGTATACTTATCCCCAAAGGACCTATCTCTAGACATCCTAAAAAAAACCTAAAAAGGTTATTTATAGATTACATGGAAACCTTAGAAATCAAATCCAAAACAAAAGAGGAAAACTGAGGTCAGTGGCTACCTACGTGGCCACTTACGGGTCGTAGGTAGTCCACAGTAGGTGTCAGGTTCACTTATGGGACTTCAAACTCTCTGAAACTCCATTTTATGTACCTACTTTACTTACAGCAAGGTACCTAAGTAGGTGGTCACTTTTTAACTTTCCATACCATTTTCTTTCGGTTATCTTCCAACACCTAGTTTCCTGCAAAATCACTCTAAAAACACATTAAACATAACAAAATATCCTTAAGTATATGCATATTCTCGAAGCTTAAGAATCATAAGTGCTATGAATTGATGGAATATCAGGGCACTCTCTAGAAAAATGACTGATCTCAACACAACCAAAGCAAGCTCTTGGAATACTCTGAAGTACTGCACCCACTGATCCAAAATGGTCTCCACGACTTAAAGTTCTATGCCAAATACTCTGCAAGGGATCATGAGAACTATGCTTGTTATGACCACCATTACTAATATTATAACTACTTATAGATGAGACGCCACCTACACAGAACTGATAGGCTGCAAGTAAAGTTGATCCCAATCGAGAGGATCCCTACTCCTTGATAGAATACCAATAGTATTGTACAGATGATATGGTTAACACCACCTCCATAAGTCTCAATACATGCTTTCTTTGTGGCCCTCGTATGATCAAGAACCTGAAGAAAGAAATACCCATATGCTATCAAATGCTCCAACATCAAATG